>NW_020173114.1:3567536-3658954 GCF_003031525.2 Neophocaena asiaeorientalis asiaeorientalis
CCCGGACTCCTTGTGTAGCACCAACTCCGCCTCCTCGGCCGCCGCCGCCATCTTAGCCTGTGCGGCAAAATGCGTCCTTTTGGATGGTTGGGACCCAGCCTAGGGCGTAGCTCCCCGGGCCCGAGCGCCGAAGGCCAGGTCCCCCAAGTTCCTCCGCCACCCTCAGTCCCGCCGCCGCCACAACCCAGAGGCCCGAAACCCACACAGGCCCCGGCGAATCCGACCAAATAACCCCTGAAACTCACAGTTTGGTGCCGTGTGCGTCAAACCGGGGCGACGTTGGGAGCGCGCGGCGTCCCCGCGTCACACGCCGCTCTGTACGCTACTCGGCTCCAACGGCCCCCCTCCGCTCCCCGCTTTTCGCCTTCGGCCCCGGTTCCCACGGCGCAGGCGCGCTGCTTTCCCGCCTCTTACCGAGCTGCGGGCCGCGGGGGCGGCCAGCGAGGAGCTCTCCGGCGGCTTCGCGCTGGTGGAGCGTCTGGGCCAATTACACCAAAGGGTGCAGCAGAAACAGTGCACCACTGTTCTCGGGTGCCAGAAACCCAACAAGGTCACCTCCCCCAGCGCTGACCTAATCACTCTCAAGGAGGTTCCCGCCCCAAAGTAGGCACGCTCCAAATATGGTGGTGCCCAAACTCTGCAAGACCCAAACACTTAGGCAAGTCTAGGCCCTTTAAGGTGGAACAGACCCATATTTGATTTCCACAATCACGAGAGGGCCACAGTTCCTTTTCTTTCTACTGTTGAGGAAAACAGCTAAAGGACTCGACATTGCCAGTCACAGCTGTAGAGTAATGGCAGAAGGTGGTTTCTGGATCTTAAGGGGACCAATTGTTGGGAGATGCTTGATGGACAAGCAGAGCATCAAGTGTAGCATCTCAGTTAACGGAAAAGCCTACCCTAAAAGGTTCCCTGGGTTTGGTCCAATTTGATTCTGTGAACATACTTTCTCCCTGCATTACTGAACGTGTTGTGGGTCTCCGAATTAAAGTTATGTAAGAAGCACCCGGTATGCTGGTTACCCTTCAAAGAATTAGTAGGTCCCGAGAGAGTTCTAGAAAACTTTTTAAACAAGTATCCACCTCAGAGTCTGAGGACAGAGTTTCACAGACCACACTTTGAGAAACATTGATTAGGAGCTATTCTCGTTGCTTTTGAACTGAGCAAACATAAAAGTTGCTAACATGTCTGACATGAATCAAAATTTCCTGAGGAATCTACTAGTCCTGCCTTAATAAGTTCTTTGGCTGTTCTGAATCTCTGGGGAAAAAAAAGTTTTCATTAGTTAGTTTAGCTGCTATCGTAAAACTCTGCTTTTCCAAACCCTCAAGATGTCATTGGCATTCAGAGGAATACACTGTAATTGCACGTATTTGACAAGAATGAGAAACACTCCCTGTACTATAGGATGGTGACTTCATCATCATTATCAGCAAACATAGATTCCAAACAACAGGTATTTATACTTGCTGAATTAGTTAATAATAATAGCTAACACTTTTGAGTGCTTACTATTTACCAAGCATTGTTCTAATTCATTCAATTTCATTAAAACCTAAAACCTAATGAGGCAAAGAGAGGTTAGGTAATCTACTCAACGTCACACAGCTCTTTGGACTCTTTCAAAATACAAAATTTTCTTCTTTATTTACACAAATGGGTAAACAATCAAATGTATATAAATTTTCAGCTAATTTGGGGGGTTGTTTTTTGGGTTATTTCATCTGTAGAATCCATTAAAATTGGACATTCTCAGTTTACTATTGGACTTACAATAAATAAAATTATAATGTTCCTAAAACATATCACTACAAAAGCAGTTACCAACAAAAACAAAAACTCTGTTGCGAGTGTACACACCACTGACTGACTGATGTGCATCAGATCACACCACCAGCAAACAGAACTCAACCATGATCAGGAACTTGTCTCACTAATGAAATTGTTTGTTTATACGAGAATTAAGGAACTAAACTGTAATACTATAGAAATAGTAGTATAAATAATGGTAATAACTGTAATAGTAAAAGTAGTAATGGTTGATGAAAGTCTTTATAAACAAAATAGATGTCAAAAAACCTTCTATGAGGGAGAAACCTTGAAAAGGGCAGAAATCTTGAATAAGGTAATGCAAAAAAAAAAAAAAAAATGCAGGCAACTAGAAAAATCCAAAGACAGATTATGTGGCTCAAGGCCAAAATATTTAAAGACGTTAAAAGGAAAATGCAGTTGAGAATGAAAATCAAGATGTGGAAAACAGTTTGACCCCTGGAGAAAATTCACAAAGCACATCTACTCACTGTAATAAAAGAATGCTCTGACCTGGGGAAGAATCTTTGAAAACAAAAAGGAAAGAAAGGAAAAGCCAGACTGGCTATTGTTAAAGTGTTAAAACTTGACATTATTAGCAAAGTATATGAATCTATTAGTTTTTCCAGTGAATGGGGTTGCCCAATAAAAGATACAAAGTAAGCTGTGGTCTCAAATGACCTAATCAAAAAGAAAATGCAATTTCATGTTGGATAATAATGGTTAATTCTCCACATTCCAATACTTCTGAATTGCAGGCAAAAAGAAGAAAAAGAAACATTGATTAATCTACTATCCTAGTTACAGCAGAAATTAACACAGCATTGTAAATCAACTATACTTCAATTAAAATAAAAACCTACTATCCTAGTAATGAAGTCAAGTCCAAGTTTGGATTTATCTTAGGGCCTCACCCGAAGAGGACCCACCTCTGAGTACCAAAATTGTTAAGACAGTCTCATTTGTGGAATTTCAAATATTATGACGTGTGTTAATTAGGGTGGAGGTCAGAGGATGTTTGGCATAGAGAGAGGTGAAGAGAGCAAACAGAGATCAAGCCTTATATTTATTTTTGTCTCACAGTAACCCCAGCACAGAGAATTTTACATGTAAAGTATGCAGTAAATAATTTTGTTAAATTCAACCAACATTCACCAATTGCCTATACCATGCAAGGCACTGTACTAGGCACTGTAGGCAAAAAAAAAAAAAAAAGTTCCTTGCACATATTCAATAAGTACTAGTTGAGTAGATGAGGAGCTTTTATAGTCCAATAAAAGAACTACACAAAAGGATATAATCAACTCTCAATTTACCAGGGAATGGGGGAGATGAGGAAATAGATAATAACGATTTCAAAATCATTGAAACAAAATTTCATAAAACATGATACAAAATAAGTTTCATATACACATATTTAGTAAAAAATATATCCAATATTTAGGAACACATTTACTACTCTAACTCATCAGCATATCAGAAGTAGACCATGAGTATGGACTTGTTCACAGAACATATGTAAAGAAAGAAAACGGTGGGCTAGGGAAACAGATAAAAAAAAATATTTAAGGAATGAGTAGAGCAGGCCAAGAAAATTAAAAAATGGAGGGACAGAGGGATATGAGGAGATTTAGGCAAGAGTGCAGCCTCACAGAAGCCAAGGAAGTATCGGTAACAGCTTAACTACTATGACAAATAACTTCAAGTATCAATGGATTAACACAGTAAAATTTCACTTCTTATTCACATCACACTCCACTGAAGTTAGTGGGAAGGGGAAGGGAAGCCTCAAAGCAGTTACTCAAGTACCTAGGGTCCTTCTGTCATCTGGCTTTGCCATCCCCTAAGGTCTTAGTGTCTTCTATTGGATCCCCTGGAAAGAGAGACAGCACACATGGAGAATCGTGAGTGCAGTAAGTGGAAGTGGCCAAGCCCAGAAGTGGCACACATCACTTCTCACTTTCTATTAGTCAGCATCTAGTCACGTGGCTCCACTTAACTGCAGGCAAAGGCTGGGAAATGTAGTTGGGCTGTAGGCCCTGGAGGAAAAGGAAATGGGACTGGTGAGCACAAAGCAGGGTCTCTGCACATCCTGAGTAAATGCAGCAGAGAGGTTATATAAGTAAGCGGAGTGCACTGGGTGTGCAAGATCATTGGTGACCTTGGTAAGAGCAAGGTCAGAGGAGTGGCTCAGCCCACTGCAGTGAGTTCAGGAAAAAGTGAAAAGAAGGGGAAATAGCAACAGTCTGAGCAACCGTGGAAACCTGACAAGATCAATTGACTAGACTTACAAGGCTGAGAGACTAATCTCACACTATAGGTAGATGCCACTGCTTAAGGATTCTTGGCAACTAACTAGCCAGTCTTCTCCTGCTTAGAAGAAAGCCCTCTCTAGGCCTTCATCAAACTTTCACCCACATTAAACTTGAGAAATGTCTTTATTGTTTATTTTTTCTAGAGTGAAAGATTCCAGATGTTCCAGAATATTTGCTTGAGATCCATCCAAGGAAAAAAGGCATCTGTAATTTCAGCCATCCCATGTGTTTTACTAAAGAAAATGAACATAAAATAGTAAGCCAAAGTATTGCATTGTATGTATTGATTTCCTTTGTAATCAATAACTGGGAGATGTAATTGTACAAATGTGTTCCTTTAGCCACATGGCAATAATTAGAAATTGAACTTTGATATTTCTAGTTTAATTGTAAATGAAATTAAATGTCTTCAAAATGAACATTAAAATCTCTATCATGTATCATTTACTTAAATTTTCTAAATATGTTGTAAGAAGGGAAAGAATGGTGGTTGCAACCTGTAAAAAATAGATTTAGGAAACATTTAGTTCAAAGTAGAAATACAGGTCTAAAAATATAACATGATAGTATCTTTATTTTTATTATCCATTTCTCTGTTTATTGCAAGGCATTAAAATCTCTCTTACAAATTCTCGTTCAGATTCGTTCCTGAGTGCCATACTTCACCCTCAACATAGAATGGCTGTGGTCTCCAGGCATACCTGAAAGATGCCCTGAGATGTAGAGCCATCCTCTCTTCTGATATTCATG
Organism: Neophocaena asiaeorientalis asiaeorientalis; assembly: GCF_003031525.2. Classification (NCBI taxonomy): domain Eukaryota; kingdom Metazoa; phylum Chordata; class Mammalia; order Artiodactyla; family Phocoenidae; genus Neophocaena; species Neophocaena asiaeorientalis. The sequence continues at coordinate 3,572,411 of NW_020173114.1, forward strand.
TGGTACCTACAGTATTCCAAGCATTATACTGGGCTCTGTGGAAGATGTGAATATAAATAGAACACACTCAGCTCTCAAATATTTTATGGTTAAATAGATCAAAAGTCACATGCTCAAAGTGCTATTTGTATTTTAAAGTTGACAAAGAAAGAGGTCAGTTTATTGTTCAACTAATGCCTCACGAGGTGATAATGCTGTGGAGTCATTTCCTCTAGAGTTTAGCTCTTAGCTTTGCAGGTTGAGAATCAGACTAGAATTGATCAAGCTCGGATGCATGAAACATATAAAAGACTAATGTATAAATCACATGGTGATATATTAATTTACAGTAAAAGTTGTGACTGCCAAGCATAATGGAATACTCAGGCAGATTGGTCAACATATTCTTTCCCCTGTAGAGAAGGGTTCCAGGAACACCAATTACTTGTTCAATGAGCATGGAATTATATGAAAATGAGCTTAACAGATGGTGTTATGAAACTTCGATAGCAAACTCTCCTCTGCCATGAAGATGTACCTGTCAAGGGAACTTGAACCACTAGTTTGCTCTCACAGGGAAATAACTGGTATTTTCCTTAAAGGTATATAGCAATATATTAGAAGCACAAAAATATGAAACATTTTATAATCTATATTTCATCAACTCTGTAACACTTTTAAAAAAATGATTGTAACATCTCTGAAATTGAGGTGTGTTTTAAAAATTATAGTTTGTAACTGGCATTTTTTTCTTGCTGAGGGGTACATGTAACAATGGCACGCCTTTCAATGAGTGATATCTTAGAATAACTGCCTGACACTTTTAGAAATTCCCCTAACTCTGTTTTGGTAAATCGACTTTCACAAACTTAGTTGTTGCCCCAGTATATCATACCTCACAGTCGAAGTTCAAAAACTATGTCAAAGTTTAATCTCTTCAGTTCACATTCTGATCAGGCTGAAGTTCCCAAGGGATACAGAACACTGGAGGATATAGTTCATACACAAGTGCATTCTTTCCTCCTAAAGTAACCCGGAAGTAACCTTCACTGGGCCCGTCACCAGTTTTTACTGCAGGACCCTTAAAACCCCTGCAAAGTTCCTTGAAAGAGTCTCATGTATACTCAGAAACAGGTCCTACCAGCTACCTCATTACTCCTCTGATATGACGAAGTGTCTTCAGCAGCTACTGGTGAGCCTTCTGCTGGAAATGACTGCCTTCCACATGGCACCACCATTTTTGGCCAGGCACCTCCATAGTCATAGCTTATAATGTGCATCTGGAATACACATTGGTTGGTACTAAGGCAGTACCGAGGGCCCTAGTCTTGTATTTGTGGGCCTGCATCAGCCTATGTCTAATTCTTCTGCACAGAGTATCACCTTTTTCAATCTCTCTGCCCAGAGAGGGTCTTTCTGGAATTCCTCCTTCCTACTTCACACAAAGGGCATTTATAGGCTACTGGGTCCTAAATATTAAGTCCCTGCCCTCAAGGAGCTTACAGTCTAATGGAGGGAGATAAAGAAAGAAAAAGACCATTGTTCTATGTGTGATAAGCGCTAGACAGGAGTTAGTAAGAGGAGGGCCTTGGAAACACGGAGGAGGAGGACCTAAGTTAGTCTGGGGGACCAAGGAAGGCTTCCTGGAGAAGGCTTTCTCTGCCTAGGGCCATCTTCCTACTCCATCTGGGCTACATTCTTCAAGTTTCAGTTAAGTATCCCTCAGAGAGGCTTTCCCCCACCCCCTTACCTCACACTCACATCTAGTACACATGTTTTCCCTTTGTAATACTGGTCTTATGTGTATAGTAAAACCCACTACAACTGAACAAATCGGGCCCAAAAATTCAGTTTCATAAATTACAAGGTCATATTAGGAGGTTTACGAAATGACTGGAGTAAGCCTACATAGTTTGCTTGCTAGAGTTCCAGGGGTTTGGCTGTGTAATCAGAATCTATCCTGGTCTCCTCGTTAGAGTTTGGAGCAATCTGCTGGTACTTGACTGTTCCAGCTTAAACGTGCTGGGAATGATTCTAGGTCCTATGACTAGCTGGTAATTCCAGGATCATACCACAAATTCCAGTTACTTGGTATCCATCTCATCCGCCTAATCCAAGAAGATTGGGTTGGGAGAATAATGCAGAATTATTCTGGGAAGGCAGAATCCCACTTCTTCCATTTCACCTTGCCTCTCTCCATCCCAAGTCAAGAACTTTAGCCCACTGCATTGGAAAATGGGAACTGGGCAGAGGACAGGATTAATGGCTGGAATCATTATAGTTGGTTTTGCATTATCAGGAATACGATTTTCCTATACGTTATTTTCTACATCATTGTAGATTTGGATTTAACTATAATTACTTGCTTAATGTCCACCTCCTCCTCTAGACTATATAGAACATGAGGGTGTATTAGATGTTCATATTATATTCCTTACCCATAATACAGTTCTTAAGTCATATTAGTTGTTAATAGATATTTATTGAACTGAATTGATGTTATATCTAAACTGGGATCTAAAAACTTATAAAAGCTAGCTGAGGGGAAGGAATTGAGGGAAAGTATCCTATGCAGAGGGAGCAACATGAAAAAAGCCTAAGGAGCGCAAGAGTGTGTGGCATGTTTGGAGAATTGTAAGTAATTCATATGGCAAATCATATAGCACACGAGGGGAGAGTGGGGAGTAGTAAGTATCGAAAATGGAAGGGGAAGCAGTAGCTGGATCTCAAAGAACAAGAGCTTGGACTTTATCCTAAAGACAATGGGAAACCATTGATGGATTTTTTCAAAAGAAATTATATGATTAGATTTGCATTTTAGAAAGATCTACAGTGTGAGAAATTTACTGAAGGGAGTAAAACTGGATGCAGGGAGAGACTGGAATGTTTTGAGGATAGAACGTGATGCCTGCATAAGCACGACATATGTTAAAGAAAACTGCCCTGCTCTCAGCCCGCATGAAGAGGTGGTCCTTAGCAGCCCTGCTTTGTGCTTTGCAAGCCTCCTCCCACAAACACTCAGCTGTAGCTGACTGGATCATGGATGGGAACCTGATCCAAAGAAAACCAATTCGTAGGCTGGCAAGTGGTCTATGACATAACTGTCGTGGAAAATAGTACTCAAGACACTGTGGCATTATAATAGACAAATAAATCAATGGAAGAGAATAGAGGGTCCAAGATATAGACCCACAAATGCAAGGTCAATTAAGTTTTGGCCAAGCTGAAAAGGTAATTCAGTGGAGAAAGAGTAGTCTTTTCAACAAATGATACTGGAAAAATTGATTATCCATATGGAAAAAAAATCAAACTTTGATCCATATATAAAAATTAACTCAAGATGAATCATAGAAATAATATAAAATATAATCTGAAAACCTTTTAGGAGAAGAACTTTGTGAGCTAGTGTTGGGCAAAGTTTTCTGGAATATGACACCAAAATCATGATTCATGAAAGAGAAAATTGATAAAATGGACTTCATCAAAGTTAAATTGTTTTTCACTCTTCAAAAGACTCTGTTAAGAGAATGAAAAGACAACCCACAGATGGGAGAAATTACCTGAAAATCATGTAATTGATAAAGAACTTATATCCATTTAAAGAATTCTCAAAACTCAATAATTAAACAAATAACCTGGTTAAAACTGGGCAAAATAATTAACAAGTACTTCACCAAAGAAGATATACTGATGTCAAGTAAGCACAGAAAAATGCTCATTAACCATCAGGGAAATGCAAATTAAAACCACAATGAGCTATCACTACACACGTGTGAGAATGGCTAAAATTAGCAAGACTGACCACGCCAAGCATTCGGCAGGTTGTATAGAAACTGGAACTCTACTACACTGTTTGTGGAAATGTAAAATGCTACAACAACCTTGGAAAAAAACTTGGCGGTTTCTTTAAAATGTTAAAAAATATGATTTATCCCTTTCGCTTCTGGGTATTTACCCAAGATAAAAGAAATATACATCCACACAGACTTGTACGAGAACGTTCATAGCAGCTTTACTTAGAACAGCCTAAAACTGGAAACACTCCAAATGCCCATCAGTAGATGAATATATAAGGCCAGCCCCCAAAAGGAATACTTACTGTATGATTCTCTTTATATGAAACTCTAGAAAATGCAAATTAACCTACAGTGGCCCCCCCAAAAAAAACAGATCAGTGGTTGCCTATTGTGGAGTAGGAAGAAGAGACAGGAGTGGGGGTAAGGGATTAGAGAGGGGCACAAAGATATGTTTGGGGGTGAAGGTATGTTCATTATCTTGATTGTAATGGTATCTTCTGAGGTATAGCTATATGTAAAAATTCATCAAACTGTACACTTTAAATATACACGGTTTGTTTCAATGAAAGAGTTTCAATAAAGAGCTTCAATAAAACTCTTTTAAAAATTTTTAAAAGAGAGCGATAATGGAAAGAGTGAGCTCCTTGAAGGGGTAGAATAGTAGGCTTTTAAGATTAGACTTGGACAAGGAGAGGTAACACTTCTATTTGACATGTTTCTACACGGGGTGTCAGGCAGATGAGATTATTTCTTTTGCTTAGGTGCTGTCCGTTTTCTCCATAAAATTGGCAGCAGTCTTTCTTTCTGCACAAAGTGATCTGAAGGAGGTAGGCAGAAGGCTTGTGGGTAGCGGAGCAACTTTGAAACAGCTGCTACATAGAGTGGGTCAGCCCCAACCCTTTGCATTTGGGCAGCATTGGGGTTTCTCTTGATATTGGAAACCAAGAATCCATAGTGACACCACTTCCGTATCATTATGTAATTTTCTCTAGCACAAATCAGCAGTACAAGTGAAGGGAGGGTCAGTCCTCTCACTTCTTTGAACATGTCTTATCTTCGAGAAGCTTCTTTAACCTTTTCTTTTTCTTTTTTTCTCTTTAATCTTTTGAGCGCTCAGATTTCTACGGCATCTGCTTCACCATTTTGCCAGACATGTAAAGACTTTTTTTCATTTATTCATTCATTCATCCAATAAATATCTATTGAGCCCCTTTGACTCAGGTGTCAGGTGCTAATGGCACCGAATACACAGTAGTCTAAATATATATGGTCCCTGCTTTCAGACTTCCATGCCTGAATAAGCAACTTGCTCTTCCAGGCTCCACCCTGATCCATTGCAGACATCAGGGCACCAGACACTTCCCAAGTATAGGTCACCCCTGGGACCCATACAGATCACTTGGCCACCCACCATCAAGGTGGCTCTATTGCATGTTCTGTTTTCATACTGGACCCATGTTATATTCCTCCTTTCGAGTGTGTATTGTGAGCTGGGAAAAGTATGTGGCCAACGTTGAATTCCTAAGATCTATAACTAGGGACCCAAGGGAAAAAGGAAATGAGCACAGCCGTCTAGTACACTGTCAGTGAGAACTTTAGGTAAATTTTTCCCTTAAAATTCAATAAACCTTCACAATGACCTTCCATAAAAGATGAAGGCTAGGGGACTTCCCTGGTGGCGCAGTGGTTAAGAATCCGCCTGCCAACGCAGGGAACACGGGTTTGAGCCCTGGTCTGGGAAGATCCCACATGCTGCGGAGCAACGAAGCCCGTGCATCACAACTACTGAGCCTCTGCTCGATCCCGCGAGCCACAACTACTGAAGCCCGTGCGCGGCGAGCCCGTGCTCCACAACAAGAGAAGTCACCACAATGCGAAGCCCGTGCACCACAGCAAAGAGTAGCCCCTGATCACCGCAACTAAAAGAAAGCCTGTGCACAGCAACGAAGACCCAACGCAGCCATAAATAAATAAATTTATTTAAAAAAAAAAAAGATGAAGGCTAAACTGCTTGTGTCGCTCAGTTTGGATAACAGATTATTAAGAAATCTTTACATATTACATAATGTGGCACTACTACATCAAATGGAAGTAACGTTATTTCTTTATCCTTTTAAAAGAGAGCTACCAGATGAAAAAAGTTAAATACACACAAGTGTGTATTTATATATATGGAATGTTGAGTTAGGAATCACATTATTTTTGCTCTAAGGGAAGATAGAAAATTACGAGTTTTTTTTCTACCTTTCTAAGTCTGTTTTGAATAGTGTAAGAAATTCCATATGAGATTACAATTTTGGGCCAGAAGCCAGCGAACAGTGTCATCTAGCTGACTGTCAGTATTCAGTCTGTGAGGACACCACCAGAAGAGACAGCTAAACAGTAATAAAAGGGGGGAAATGGGGTATAAAAAATATATGCATGTTCTTTCCTCTACTGTGGTTGTGATCCAAAAATTTAAAATAAAAAATATGCACAAATGCATAAGGGATGTTTCTTTTAGTGAAAAGGGGAAAAACAGATCCCTGAGGGTTGGGAATAGAAATTGATGAGTTTGGCAGTGGGCTTTGGAAAAGAGCAGTGATAGCCAACCTGACTAATAAGAAAAAAATGTTGCAAAGAAGCACTAGTACCAAAAAAGCAACAATTTTTGAATTGTGCAGAAAAACAAAATGGTCTTGTAATAGCCCCCGAGGGAAGCTTTCTGTGACAAAGAAATTTTCCTAAGTAACAAAATGGAAAAAGGGGACTCTGCCTGCAAGGTCCCTTAAGAGATAAAGTATTAATCTCTCTATCCCTATGGGTAATAACGGGGTTTTTTTTTATAGGAAAAGTGATCATGTGCAAGATATTTCCCTAAATCACAGGTCAATGCATTTTATTTTCCATGTAGCCATCCATGATAAGAAATCTGGCTGGAGATTCCAGGATGATCACTATTCATAATCAAGTACAAAGGTTACATCTAGCCAACTATTAATATTTTGCCTGCAAACATGTTGCCAGAAGAAATTGCTGAAATGAGCACCAAAAATAAGAGAAGATCCATGAATTTATTGTAATTTGATCAAGCCCCCTCCCCCCAATGAAAAAGATTTTTTGGAATTCATAATTTCCCCCAGCTTTTTGGAGCCTTAACTGTTGAGACAGGAAATTCTTAGAGCTTATTACTATGTGTGTATTTTTATTTAGATAAATAATCAGAGAATACTTATATAAATAACTTTAAGTCATTCTTAAGACAGATTACTTTTGTGAATTATCTATAGTGACTTGTGAAGAATTTCCCCTCCTCCCAAAGACAACTCACTCTTCTCACCTCACTCATTCCTTTTGTGTCTAGAAGGACTGACCAACAGAGCATTCATGCAAACCTTCATGAAAACGGTTTTTCTCAGTTGAGCTTTTGATAGGTACTTGGCATCCATGAGTTCATGACTTTACTCTCTGTAAAGCGCCCGAGCATAGCATGTCTATCTTGCTGTGATAGTCAGCCAGTTTGGGGGCTGCACCACCATCAGACTGATTCAATCAACTTTTATCTATCATGTTCCTACTGGATGCTGGGAATCACACTTGTTCATGACACTGGGCATGATTCTATGCACAAGATTAACAAGGTCCCTGTCCTCATAAAGCTCACATACCAGAATGCTGACTACAGTCCAAAACTAGGAAACCACTCTGGGCACTTCAAGCCAAGGATTTTTAGGTATTCCCATGAATCAGTGGGATAAGAACTGTAAGGAAGGGAAAAATAGAATTAGGGTATTGATCCCAAGAGAGACTTCCTGCTTAGGAAACCAGAGTTTAATCAAGCAGGCAGCCTTAGGTGAGGGAATGAAGGAAAAACTTATGGTTTTGAAGGTAGGGAGGGCAACTCTGTGGGGACTCAGAGTAAAGCATTCTTGGAGCAAGAGCAGGCTATTGCTTATGTGCTATGATTTGAGATGAATTGGGAAAGCTGCCAGTTCAAAAATGTCTCTTCCACAGATGTCTGTAAAATGTGAATGTTTACTTCTCTTGGGAGAGATGGCAGTTAAAGAATGGACTTTGGAATCAGGCAGACTTGTTTGTGAATTGCAGCTCTGCAACTTAATAACTATGTGACTTTGGAGAAGTTACTTTTCTCTCTTAGCCTCAGTTTCTTCATCTACGAAATGGGGATAATTATGTACCCTCATAGGATTTTTATAAGGCTTAAAAGAGTTATTATAAATCAAGCACTAGCACAGGTGCCCAGAAATAGTAAACATTCAATAAGTGATAGATATTCTTAATATTATTTATACATATTGATTCACTCATTCATTCATTCAACTAACATTCATTGAACTCCCACTGTGTGTCAGATATTGTGCTGGTCATGATGAAACAGGGAAGATAATCATGGAAGCAACTGGCTAGTAAATTGTGAAAGGTGCCCTAAGAGACAGTAATAGAAAAAAAAAGTAAAAGAAAAAAACTCCATTTTTTTTTCTTTTTCCAAAAGCAGAAAAAGAAAGGAGAACATTCCTGGAAGATAGAACAAAAAAGGCTCAGTGTGTGAAGATGTTTTAGATCCATTTCTTCCTAGAAACTGAGATGTAGATGGTAGAAATTTGACCATTGATATAAGAGGTTACTTTATCCTAAAAACACTGTGTTCCTTTGACTTCTGTGACGCTGCACTCTCCTGGTTTTTCCGCATTGTCTCTGGTAGGTCCATCTCAGTCTCCTTTGTGGGGTCTTTCTCCTTTACCATTGTATGTTGGAGTTACTGAAGATTGTCTGAGATGCTTTTCTTACTCCATATGCTCTCCTTAAGCATCTCATTCATTATCAATAATTTTAGGGGGGTTTAAGTTACTATCTAAATGATAAATCCCAAATTTTTATATCCATCAGATCTCTCTTACAAACTCCTCTTATTTCCAGCTGACTCATACTTCCAGTTATTTAGTGAATGTCTCCACTCGGTTGTCTTAAGAACACCTCAAAATTAGAATGTCCCGAACTAGCTTGACTCCTTTCCAAAGCCCCTTCCAGTGCATCCTCTCAAGTGCCATCCAAGTTAAAAACCTGGCAGTCGTTCCTGACTCCACCTCCATCATCACGTCATCAAATCTCTTCCTTCTACCTCTTAGATATGGATGTCTCACGTCTGTTTGTTTCACGGTGTTCATCGCCACCACCATAGTCCACCTTGACTTTCATATTGTCTCCTCACATTTAGTCTACTGTTTTCCCACCTAATCCAGTGTCCACAGAGCAGCCAGAAAATGCAAATCCATCCAGGTCACTACCTTATTTAAAACCCTTCAAAGCCTTCCCACTGCCCTTAGGAAAAATTCCAAACTCTTTACCAAGCTGTCTGCTTATCACTCTCCTATTTCCAGTCATTCTAAAACTTTCTTTTCCCAGGACAACTCTATCCAGGCTATTGCTTACCTCATACATTTTCCCACTTGTTCCCTGTGCCTGGAATGCTTTGCTCTCCTTCTTTTCACCTAACTATACTTAGTCATTCTTAAGGTCTCACTTAGAAGTCACTTCCTCATTGAAACCTTCACAACCCCTCACTCTGGGCCCAAAAGCCCTGGGTAAGGGGGAAAGAAGAAGGGATGGGAAGAAAAAAATATGACCAAATTTGCATTGTGAAAATCACTGTGGATGATGTGTGGAGAACAGATAGGAAATAGGAGAGAATGGTTGTTTCCAGTAGTTGAAATGGTAAGAAGGCTATTGGAGGGGTCCTGTTGAGAGATGATGTTAGCTTGGATCAGGGAGGTGGTAATAGAAATGGAGAGAAGGTAATGTTGTCCGAGATATTTCGGACATGAAATCAATAGGCTTTGATATTACATCGTATTAGGAGAGTGACGCCACCCTACTCCTCTGGTTTTCATGAAGAGGCATTTTCCTTAAAATTCCTGGCTTCTTGCCTCATCTCATACTCTTTTCGCATGATGGATGAGTTTGGAAGAGTAACTGGGCTTGCAAGATTCAGCCCTTCCTCTCTTCTCTTTAAGACTGGCCTGCCTACAGGGAGCATGTGCTCTGGGGTCTGCAGAGGGGTCAAGTTTTTTGATAAAGAGCCTGTCCTTGTAAGTAGAGGGCTCTGGTGGTCTGATGCTATCAGGGACAGCGTAGGTAAATCCTCCTAAAGCTGGGGTTCGGAGTTATGAAACTCATTTTTGCCACACACCTGCATCACATTATTCAACCTGGCCTTCATCAGTAGGAAAGCTGACACATTGATCTGTATTTTCCTCACTCTTAATTTACTTGCTAATTTACTCAGAGCTCAGATGGGGGTTGGAGGAGGGAGGAGAAAATGAACAGTGATGACTTCTAGATTTCCAGCTTATACAACTGCATGGATTATGGTGTCATTCTCTTCCCTCCTTCCTTTTTCTTTTTTTCAAATGGGGCAGTCAGAACTCACAAATTCAGAATTTGGGACATGTTGAGTTTGAGATAACTTTGAGATGTGCTGTGGCAATGTCAAGTTGGCAATTGTATATACAGATCTGGGGCTCAAGGATGCAGCCTGGGCTGGAGATAGAAATTGGGGAGCTATCAGCAAGTGGATCACCATCATGGGTTAGGATGAACTCAACTGGGGGGGTATTATAGAGAAAGGAAGGAGGTTAGACCTGAGCTTCAATGAACTACAATGTTAAATAGCCAGTTTGAGGAGGATGAGTCTGAGAATGTAGGCCAGTTTGCTGATACTAGAATAGATCCAGAGGTCAGAGAGGAAGGGTTTAGAAGATGAGCAATGAGGGAGGGGCTGAATGAGGGGCAAGAAAATATATAACATTATGAGGAAAATGGTACATAAAAGATACAAGGCCAAGGGTGGGCTTATACTTTGGGCATTGACAAATGAACACAGGATTCTGATTTAATCTCACATCTTGTAATAATTTAATTATTTATAATTATTTGTATAATGCTGGTTTTGCCTCCAGATAGAGACCTTATTTTTTTTAATTGAAGTATATTTGACGTGCAATATTATATAAGTTACAGGTGTAAAATATAGTGATTCATAATTTTTCAAGGTTATATTCCACTTAGGTTAGTATAAAATATTGGCTATATTTCCTATGTTGTACAATATATCCTTATAGCTTATCTTATACATGATAGTTTGTACCTCTTAATCCCCTACCCCTATATTGCCCCTCCCCGCTTCTCTCTCTAGTAACCACTAGCTTGTTCTCCATGTCTATGAATCTGTTTCTTTTCTGTTATATTCACTAGTTTGTTGTATTTTTAGATGTAAGTGCAGTGTCATACAGTGTTTGTCTTTTCTCTGCCTGGCTTATTTCACTTAGCTCAATACCCTCCAAGTCCTTCCATGTTATTGCAAATGGCAAAATTTAATTTTTTTAATGACTGAGTAGTATTCCATTATATATATAACGCATCGCCTTTATCCATTCATCTTTTGATGGGCATGTAGGTTGCTTCCATCCAGATAGAGAGACTTTGAAAGACTGTCACTTCTTGGTCACTGGTGAATCCTCAGCCGTATCCATCAACACAATTCCTGAAACAAAATAAGGACTCAAGATCATTTGACTTCCTACTTCTATATTAATGGTTAAATGGACCAGAGAAAGAGAAGCCTAATAGCATTTCTTAGGTTAAGCTCTAACTACTGTCACAAAGAGAGAGGAGTGGTAGTGAGAAGAAATATATATTTGTTACTCACTTCATTCCATGCTAACAAAATGTGTTTTCTTACCCATCATTATTAGCCAGAGCTCCTCTCTTTTAGTGTTATAATTAGTTGATTGCATGGAACTCCTCATCAAATAATTTTTAAAAATGTTCAGACTTCCCAAAATATATCTGGCTTACAAAATTATAATTTCGACTATGTTAAAATTTGCATTTAAAAAGTCTGGAAGGAAATGTGATAACATGTTCATAGTAGTATGAGAGTGATTTTTACCCTTTAGATCTAATTTCTAAATAGTCTAGATATTTTATTTGTTAGTATTTTAAAGAAGTTTTTATATTTTGTGGATATTAATTTTCTGTTGATTGTATATTGTACATTTTTAATCACAATTCGTTACTTCTTTTAACTGTTTGCGCTTTATTTTTAACCGCTTTGTGGAGGTATGATTTGCATACCACAACATTAACCTATGCTAAATATACAATTGAATGGGTTTTAAAAATTTTATATAGTTCCACAGACATCAGTACAACCAAGTTTTAGAACACTTTTCTCACTAGAAAAAGTTCCATTGTGCCCATTTGTATCAACTTCCTCTCCCACTCTCAGCCCCAGAAAATTGCAAATCTACTTTCTACAGTTTTGTCCTCTCTAAATTTTCATATAAATGGCATCTTACAATAAATAATCTTTTGTCTATGGCTTATTTCAATTAGCACGATATTTGTGAGATTCATCTATGATGTTAAATATATAGTTTGCTCCTTTTTATTGCTGAGTTTTTTAATTTATTTATTGTATGGATATACCATAGTTGTTTATGTATTACATTTGATGTTGTAACATACATATTACATTACAAGTTGATGGACAGTTGGGTTATTCTCAGTTTTGGGCTATTATAAAAAGAATTTTGTGAGGGCATATATATTCATTTATTTGGGGTAGATACATAGGAGTGGATTTTCTGGTTTATATGGTAACTTTCTATAAACTGCTAAATTGTTCCAAAGTGGCTGTAACAATGTGTGAGGGTTCCAGTTTTTTCAAATCCAACACTTTGTATTGTCAGTCTTCTATTTCAGCCATTCTAACGAGTGTGTAGCAGTACATCATTGTGATATTAATTTGCACTTATCTAATGACTAATGGTGCTGGGCATCTTTTCATGTGCTTATTTAATCTGTACATCTTCTTTTTTTTTTTTTTTTAGCGTTACGCGGGCCTCTCACTGTTGTGGCCTCTCCTGTTGTGGAGCACAGGCTCCGGACGCGCAGGCCCAGTGGCCATGGCTCACGGGCCCAGCCACTCCGCGGCACATGGGATCTTCCCGGACCGGGCCTGCACAGGCAGGCGGACTCCCAGCTACTGCGCCACAAGGGAAGCCCTGTACATCTTCTTGAGTGAAGTGACTATTCAAATCTTTTGCCAATGTATTGTGTTGAGTTGTCTCGGTTGTTGAGTTGTTAGAATTCCTTATGTATTCTGGATGCAACTCCTATATGAAATATATGCCTTGCAAATAATTTCTCTCAGTCTATGGCTTGTCTTTTTATTTTTTAAATGGTGTCCTAAGAACAGCAAAATTTTAAAATTTTGATAAAGTGAAATTTATCAATTTAAAAATTTTATTATTTGTGCTTTTTGTGTCACACCTAGGAAATTATCGCTTACCCAAGGTTGCACATTTTTTTCCCATGTTTTCTTCTAAAAGTTCTATAGCTTTAGCTCTTACATTTAGGTCTATTATATATTATAGACTGATATATTTTGAGCTAATTTTTTGTGTATGAGTGAGGTAAGGACCAATTTTTTTTTTGTTTGCATAAAGATGTCCAATTCTACTAGTACCATTATTTGAAAAAAAATAAAATTCTTTCTGGCTGATTTAGCTCAGCACCTTTGTAAAAAAAATCAGTTAATCTTAGGTCTAATTCTGGACTTTCTATTTTGTTTCATTGATCTGTATGTCTATCCTTCTGCCAAAACCTGATTGTTTTGATTACTATAGCTTTATAGTATCACCTGAAATAAGGTGTGAAAGTCCTCCAGCATGTTTTTTCTTTTTCAAAATTGTTTTGGCTATTCTAGTTTCTTTGCAATGTCACATAAATTTTAGGATCAGCTTCAATTTCTACTAAAAAAAAAGAGCCTCCTGAGATTTTGTAAATATTGCATGGAATCTATAGATCAGTTTGGAAAGAATTGCCATCTCAACAATATTTACTCTTCCAATTCTTGAACATTGTATAGCTCTCCATCTGTTTAGGTATCTGTGGGCATTATTTTTATTATCAGAAAAAAATCAACAACACTTTTGAAAATAGTTTATTTTTTATCAGTACCATATAATCTTAAAGGAGAATGGATTTCTCCTATAGCTACTAGTTATAGGTAAATGTGTCATAGGCATGTTGGGGGCTGCTCTCATAGAAGTGCTCTGAGCTCTTCAGAATATTGCTGACACTGGTGGTTTATCATGGAAGAAAGAGATGCAGTGAGAGTGTGGTGTGTGGGCTGCAGAGGTCAATGGGTCAAAATCATTCTCAACTGTTCTTTACCACTTGGTTAAGATACTTATAAGAAAGGGTCATTTACTTTGTCCTTCATCATCAATACTAAATATATAATCTTATAGAAAATAAGTGCTCAAGTACCGAATAGTTTTCAGTTATTGAAAGATCATTAGAAAATTCTGGAAAAATTGTTTATGACAGCATTTTTTTTTTTTTTTTGCGGTACTCTCACTGCTGTGGCCTCTCCCGTTGCGGAGCACAGGCTCCGGACGCGCAGGCTCAGCTGCCATGGCTCACGGGCCCAGCCGCTCCGCGGCATGTGGGATCTTCCCGGACCGGGGCACGAGCTCATGTCCCCCGCATCAGCAGGCGGACTTTCAACCACTGCGCCACCAGGGAAGCCCTATGACAGCATTTTTAATATATGAAGAATAACAGGTGAAAATATTGCTTTTTTTTAATAGATCATTGTTTATTTTAAGACCTTTTTTTGCTGAATTTTATTGATAAAGTAAATTATCTTAAAATGAATGTACTTATCTAAACCAGATAGTTTACATAAATTTTAAAATGTCACTCAAATATCAATTCCAAAATAAGTAAATAATAAATACCATAAACCTACTGGAAGACTTTAAGAAATACTGTTGTCTGTTGATATTGAAAAATTGAAAAATACTGGATGAATAAAGTAGCTTTAATAAATGAAACAGCAACAACAGCAAACCTTCCTTATATGGAGTGAAAAACATTTTTTCTTTAAAATTTTTCTATTTGAGGAAGCAAAATACATTTGCACTAAGGTATAGTAAACTAAAGAAAAAGAGCAAGCAGTAGCCTGCAGAAACTAAAATGTAACACTCTGTAGCTCCAATTACAGAACTGCAGAATGAAAGAGAAATAAATGAGACACAACAAATATAAACACTTTATATCTCTTATATTCTTGTTATCAGCTTCATTTATAAAGAAAACATGAAAAGAATTTGCAGTAAAAAAAGAAAAAGATATAAAGCTAACCCAACTACATTCATAAATCAATAAAACTTCCTCAAATATAACTGGACACATTTCAAAAAAATCAACAATTATAATACTACTCATAGTAGAACTTATTAAGATTAAAATATTTCTGCATATTTAATAATTTATTCAACATTATAGGGGATTTACTAATAGCCCAATGGTAACTAACATTTATAGGAAAAAAGAAATTTTATACGTAGAAAGGAGAGAGAAAAATGGATAGATAGATATAAACAAATACAACACTTGTACTAGGCATTTTTTTCCCACTGTATTTTGTCTCTCTGAAGGGAACTACAGATCATTTAGTGAGCACATAAAAAGTTTTTGAATGGATGAATGAATTAATCTACCCTGATTTCTTCATTTTATAGATGACAGATTTGTGGTCCAAAGAAGTTAAATGACATTCACTCATTCATTAATGTACGCATGCATACATTTACAAAACAAATCATTTTTGAGCACCTACTGTGTGCTAAGCCCTGAGTTAAGAACTGGGAATTCAAGGATAAACCAAAATCCAAGAGGTACCTAGTCTGTAACTTATTGTTTAGTGGGAGGAGACGGACATTAATTACACAAATAATTAACAACTGCAAATAAGTGCCCAAAAGAGATACATGTGGAACTATGCAGAGGTAGAAGAAAAGGGGATGTAACTTACCCCAGGTTCATAGATGTAACTATCAGAGACAGAATAACCCAGATCCATTATCTTTCCAAAATATCTTTAGTTAAGTGGTTGAAAGTACTTAGTGTTCACAGTAGAGGACATCTCTGAAAAAAAAATCAGAAGCTGCTAGTATATCATCCCATTATATGAATAAATTAGGCATACATGTACAAACCTTTACAAAGCATTTAGTTCTTAAAAATCAAATAAATGAACTGTTTGGTAAATGGTGCTAGGTAAATTGATCATTCTTTTGGCAAAGTAGATTTTCCATTTACATATCATACAAAAATCAATTCCTTTTGACTTAAGGATCTAAATGCACCTTTAACAAAACTAAGAAGTATTATAAGAAAATATAATTTTAAAAAAGTATGGGGACAGTATGAACTTCTTAAAGAAGAAACAAAATTCAGAAGCTATAAAGGAAAAGATTGACAAGAGTAACTAAATAAAAGTTAAATTGCTAAGCATGGGAGAAAATATTCTCTCTCTCTCTCTCCACACACATACACACACACACCACTATCACTACCACCACTGCCACACAATTATATCTATAGTATATAAAGAGCTCTGGCAAATCAATAAATAAAAGACAAACAGTCCTACTGAAAAATGGGCAAAAGATATGTGGTGGGAAGACTCTAAAATGGTCTCCAGTGATCCCTGTCTCCTGATTTTCACACCTCTTCTATAATCTCTTACACGTAGCCAGGATCCAGTAAATTCAACAATGCCAGTGGGAGGTCACTTCTGTGATTAGGTTACATAAGATTGTGACCTCTGTCTTGCTAGCTGTCTATTGTCTCTCAACTTGCACACTTTGATGAATTGAGCTGCCATGTTGGAGAGGCCCACATGGTAAGGAACTGAGAGTGGCTCCTGGCCAACAGTAGGCAAGGAGCTGAGACCCTCCGTGCAACAGCCCCTGAGGAACTGAATTCTGCCAACAACCACAGGAGCTTGGAAGTGGATCCTTCCTTAGTTAAACTTTCAAATGAAACCATAGTCTTGTGAGAAACTTAAAGCAAAGGACTCAGTTAAGCTGTGCCAGACCCTGACCCACAGAAGCTGGGAGATGATAAATGTATGTTGTTTAAGCCATTAAATTTGCGGTAATTTGTTATGCAGCAATAGATAACTAATACAGGTTATGAACAGGCAACTTATAGAGGAAAAAATACAAATGATCAACAAATATACTGTCAAAATGCCTAATCTCACTAGTGATTAGGAAAATAATATAGAAAAATTATTGTGAGATATAAATTTGTACCTATCAGGCTAGTAAAAATGTTGAAGATTGATAATTTCCAATAAAAGCAACAGTAGAAGGAAAAGAGTACTTTCATACAGTGTTGAGAGCAGTTTAAACTGGTACAATTTCCTCCTTAGAGAGCAATTTGGCAGCGCCTTTGAAAAGTTTAAGTATATAGACTGTTAACTCAGTTAAATCCATCTCTTGGAATCTATGCTACAGAAAGAAAAGAGACGTATCTCAATGTTTATTGCAGCATTTTCTGTTGTAGTAAAATATTGGAAATTATCTAAATCTCCATCAGTGGAGAGTGGTTGAATAAATTATGCCACATTCATACAATCGTAGTCGATAAATGTAGATCTGTGTGTACTAACCTGGAAGTGTTCTCACTACTTATTAATGGGTTAAAAAACAGGTTGATGATGATCTTTTTAGTTTGATCTCATTTCTAATGATACAGATATACACATACATACTTTCATATGTGCACGCGTATGTATATGCATAGGAAAAAGTTTGGAAGGATTCACACCAACTATTACCAGTGGTTACCCCTTAGGGAGTAGAAACAAAGCAGATGGAAGAGGGGCTTTCACTTTGTGCTTCCTATTGTTTGAATATATTCAGGGAGCAGTTCATCCTTTTCGTACAATATTTGTAATTCTTAAACCAATGAAAATAAATAAAAGGAAATAAAAAACAAAACAAAAGCATTCTTTCCTTGTTGAAGGAGGAGAGCTTTGATACTCCACTTCATCTTGTAACAAAAGAACACTGAAAACAGAAACAGATGTCCCTCATTCAAGCATAGAGAAGGAAGCAAAAATAGGAGGACTGTTTAAGAAGAAAGGTTTTAAAACAAAAGTAATCTCTTAGAATTTAATCTACACAAGCACATATGGTCTACATTTTAAAAAATTATTTTATAATATAAAAGAGAAACAGAAATAACTTGTTCATTTTGCCGCTAAAAACAAAAACTACATTTGATAGCCATGAACATTTCACCAAACAAAACAATGGAAAGTATTTCTCAAACAGGCCAAAATTATATGTGATTAAATGAGGAAACTTTTAGATTGAACAATATGAAATCACCATTTTTATAAGTCAAAACTAGTAAATAATCAGTAGTTTTATATTGTTCTATCAACTATATAGGAGGGTTCTACATTATACAAGCCTTTGAGAAAATAGCAAAAATAAAGAAATTTAAAAATCTCAAGTTTTGTTTGCTCTTGCTTTTTTATTTTAATCCTATAAAGCTTTATGGGACAAACCTGAGATCCCACTTTGTTTTCCAGACAGGGAAACTCATTTTTTTCATAATAAATTACAAGTATAAAGGTTAATATTTGAGGGAATAATTCAGTTGTCCTTTGTGCCTAATTAGTGTTCAAAGCAGAAAAGAAGAACACAATTTCAGAAAATTATCTTTCATAAAAGTCAAAATGAAGAGACAAAAATTAGAGAAAGCTTTCCCACTGACAGCTAAACTTTGAAGCCATCTCTAGGTAAAAAGAAAGCAGCAAAATTCAGATTGCTTCAAATCTAAATTCATTTTTTTAAGAGCAAAGGAAAACAAAGACCCACTTAGCTATAGACAAATGGATTGTTTTAACAGCATAACCTGTAGATATATGTTCAGAGTGAAAAATACAGTATCGGAAGATTTAAAAAGTAGCAAAAGGAATTTTCCTATAAACTGGGATCATTTATCCCTCAAATGTGCAATTTTACCTAGAAATTCATCGTAAAATAGTTTTACCCTCAAAAAAAAAAGAAAAGCCCTTCAAACATGGATGAGTTTTTCATTAAAGGTAAGATCCTATGTACAAGAAATTTCTACGTTTTGAAGTATAAATCTACAACCATTGTCCCTGTTCTAATAATCAGAATAGGGTGCGTCAGTAAAGATTCTACCCTGTCTTAATAATGAATATTTTCACTGCAAATAACAGATATACACTCAAAATAGCTGGAGCAAGAAAAACAAAAAAAGGAAAAAAGAAGGAAAAAGAAAAGAGAGAGAGAAAAACGTGGAGAGAGTTGTAAGACTATAGGACTACCTCAAGAAACTGAGGCGTACAATGTACCATTGCACTTCATGAAGAACTAGAACCTGGAAAGAGCCCAGAACCACGTGCTCTATTCATTTCTTTCTCTGTGGACCACATGTTATCTCATCGCTTTCTCTGTACTTTTGTTCTATTCTTCTTTTTCTGTAGACCACTTTCTCTGCCTTTTCGTATGTGTGCCAAGGGATTGCTACCTAAGTTCAGGTGCTAGCTAACATTGGTTAGCATTATCATCTCTGAATGTAAAATTCCAGATTCCTTGGAAGAAAGAATCTGATTAGTCCAGCTTGATGTGTCTATTCCTCATCCTATCAATGTGGGTGAAATTCCATAGTCTCAATATGGCTGTAGGGTCTGAGCCTGTGAAGGGGGAGCAATACTTTGTGTATGTTTGTGGGGGAATGGGAAGGGTCATGGTCTAATATACACCCTGATTCTAAAATTCTGTATTTTCAGGCTCACGATATTCCCATCTACAAAATATTCTGAAATATATGCATGTCCATTTGACTTAGTCTCATATTTTTATTGTTTGTAATGTTTATATTATTTGCTCATACGGTAAATACTTGTACCAAGAAAAAAAGAAAAGAATATTGAAAACTAAGAACAACGTAGACTTTCAGAATAAATTAACCACACCTGTATGTTTAATTTTTCCACCAATAAAAATCAGTTTGGTAGACTGAAAAAAGACATCAGAGTTCTAACCCCCTGAACCTGTGACTGTTATCTTATACAGGACTTTGTAGATATGATTAAGTTAAGAATTTTGAGATGGGGACATTACCCTAGAGTACCCCTGTGAGCCCTAAACGTAATAATCGTAAGTGTCCTAACAGTTATCAGAGGAAGGAAGAGCAAGATCTTACTGCACAGAGAAAGCAACGTGATTCTGAAAGCAGAGATTGGAGTGATGCACTTTGGAGATGGAGAAAGAGGCCACAAGCCAAGGAATAGAGGGGACGACAAGAAGCTGAAAAAAAAGGTAAAGCAATGGATTCTCCGCTGGAGCCTCTGGAAGGAACTAGCTCTGCCAACACCTTGATTTTGACTCAGTGAAACTCATTTTGGACTTCTGACCTCTAAAACTGTAAGAGAATAATGTGTTGATTTAGGCCAAGTATGTGGAGTGTATAAGGTGCAGTACAGAAGAATGAAGCCATGACCAGATCTGTGCTGGGGGTGTATCAGAAAAGTCCTGATCTTTGAATTGAGTCTCGAACAAAGTGTAGACTTTGCTCAAGTGAACAAGGGAGGGGGAAGGATACTCTAGGGCAAGGGAGCAGTGCGGTGCTGCAGGGCTCTGGTGGATCTGCCGCTGACCAATATGCAGGGACTAGCTATATGTGGCTATAAGCCTTTTATCATAAAAATTTGGTCATGAAAATTTCAAACACAAAACAAAGTTGAAAGAATATTACAGTGAACACCCACATACTGCTTCCCAAATCCTACCATTAATATTTCTATTCTATGTTATCACATATCTAGCCACATGAATTTCCAAATACTAAGAGGGAAAAAAAGTATGTGCTAATAAGGATACTTATATAATAAATTACCATTTTTTTTAGTTCTTTCCGAAGTCTGACTTCCGCTGGAATCAAAGGTTATATGAATACGAATTTTTTTTTTTTTTTTTTTTTTGCGGTACGCGTGCCTCTCACTGTTGTGGCCTCTCCCGTTGCGGAGCACAGGCTCCGGACGCGCAGGCTCAGCGGCCAGGGCTCACGGGCCCAGCCGCTCCACGGCATGTGGGATCTTCCCGGACCGGGGTACAAACCCGCATCCCCTGCATCGGCAGGCGGACTCTCAACCACTGCGCCACCAGGGAAGCCCTGAATATGAATTTTTGATAAGACTTCAGATAAAGAAATTATATTTGTGGCATTAAATAAACAAAGGAAAACACTATTACAGAAAAATATAATCCATATACTATATAATGCTTTCATGTATCAAGAAAGTGCCCTTTGTTTTGTTTTTAATTTTTGTTTTATTTCGTTGCAGCTGTGAAAAGGTTTATGCTGATTAGGAATACTAGGTTTGTGATTTAAATTATAGTTGGTGGTCTAAATTCTCCCATCCAACTGATAACTGGATTCCAGTTTCTATATTTTTTATGAAGGCTATGCTGTCAAGCCTTCTTAGGATTTTTAATGTTTTATATACTCCTTATGGTAATTTAAGTATGTCACTAAGAATCTCTTATGAATATGTATTAAAAATATAAAGAAAATGAAAAGATGTGCTGAGAAATAATCTCTCTTATAAATGAATACTTTGCTAATGCATATTCCAGGTGAGAAGGTTTTAGAAAAAGAGACATTTCTGAGAATGTATGAGATCTAATTTAGAACCATGCCTTAGTTCAGTTGTTCTAAACCTCAGCGTCCATAGGAATTACCTGCCAGTCTTATAAAAATGCAGAATCTCCCAAATTCTAATCAGTAGGCCTAGGACAGGGTCCAGAATCTGCATTTCCGGCAAAGGATGCAGACAGTGCAAGAGCACACTTTCAGAAACACTATTGAGCAAGTCCCAATTCTGTGGCGCTCACATTTGACTGAGCATATCTTCGTAGATCTCCCCAGTCCATTTGGACAAGATATCAGTGACTTTTTATTGAGTACTTATTACACGTTAATATTAGAACTATGAGAACAGGTTATTTGAACTAATCCTCCTGCTAAAAACAACTGAAAAATACTGGGTAAAATATGTTTCTAAATATCTTCTTAAAAGTATCTTATCATTAGGTAAGAAATTGGCAGGCCAAAATCCAAGTGAAGGTAGAAATCCTGAGTGTAGCTGAGAGCCAAATCTGCTTTTTGTCTGAGGGTATTTGCTCAAAGGGGGAAATTGAGGGTCTATTTTCATAGTTTCAGCTTATGAGACACTCAAGCTAGGCAGTCTAAATGGTAAACCGTCTCCCAGTAAAGCTGGGACTCAAAGGGGCTAGACCCCAGAGTACGATGACCCAGAAGCAACACCCGAAACCCTCACTGCTAGAGAAAACAAGGAAAGTCACCCCTGTTCTGGGAGGCTGGGGAGGAGAGGAGGATATTTCTATGAAACTTTTAGCCGCAGCTAGCATTTTTCAGCCCAAATTTATATCACCTGAGTGGTACAAAACTATTACATTATGTAATCAGAAAGGGGATGGATGGTCAACCTGGAGGCTCATAGAGTGGGAACCTGCCAGGAGGTCTCCAGCCTAAACCAGGGTAGAGAGTACCTGACATTGTTTCTCCACCCTCCCTTCTAACAGGCAAGATGGTAGTTCAATTGCACCAGCAAGAAAGATAATCAATGTATCTCACCTGGCTCTGATTCCTGCTCAATTTCTTGCTCAGTAACCTGCTGATTAAAAACTTACTTTGCAAAAAAATAAACAATTACTTTTCATAGAAATATTTCATAGGTTTGGAATATGTTAGTGTATGGATACCAGAATTTTGATATTTATATAAATTTGCATTGTTTTATATACCAGTCTTTTGAGTTCAGTGTTATAAGTCTGTCCCCTAGAAATTGTTTCTTGCTGCACTAGCAAGAATAGAGTTCCTCAGCCAGGAGGGCTGAAAATAACCTGCCTGTGAAGTCTTTTGTGAGTTATTGCCATGCTGGGAAGTCTTGCCTGGCGGCCATCCACTCAGGCTACGAACCCATTGCTTCTGAACAACTATAGGACATTTCTCCCCAAAATTAGCACACTCAAAAGAAACATTTAATTGTTTCCCACAGAATCCCTAAGAGCAGATCAGATCAGGTATGCTATCTCTGGAAAGAGCGCTGTCCTGAGAGTCAAAAGAAGCAGGTTTAGATTCTGCCACTGCTAATTACTAGCTCAGTGGTTATGGGCTGTTTATACAATTTTATCAAAAAAAAGAAAAAAAGAAAAGTAGGGGGAATTCCTGGGCAGTGCCATGGTTAGGACTCGGCGCTCTCACTGCCGTGGCCCGGGTTCATTCCCTGGTCGGCGAACTAAGATCCCACCAGCCACACGGCGTGGCCAACAAAAAAAACAGGTAGGATTAATTAAAAAAGAAAATAAACAATTCTATCATCTGTAAAATGGGATCAGTAATATTTACCTTACAGTATAACCGTGAATATTGAATAGAATAACATATATGAACATGTCTAACATAATGCCTGGTATTTCACAATAAATATCAATAAGTGTTGGTTTCCTTCCTTGCTTCCACTACTTGCTAATAATACAGACCCACTTTAGAATTTTTTTCTCGTCCTCCTATCAAGTTGTGTCTGGAAAAGCTGGTGGTTGGTTTGCTGCTGCAGCTAATCACAGTAAGGAGAAGAATAATATAGAAAAATCAGTGCCAGCTTTTATCAAGGAAATTTGGTTTTCTAGATCCTTCCCTTACCCCCAAAGAAAGAGGAAAAGAAAGTGCAAAGAAGATTGAGAGGTAGTGGCTATAGAAGTGTGAGGGAAAGCAGTGCACGGTGATGTCCTAGAGATCAAGGGAAGAAGGAATTTCAAAGAGGGAGTGATCAAAATGTTGTAGAGCATGAAACCAATTCAAATGTTATAGAGAAATCAAGTAAAATAAAAAGACTGAGAACTTCCCATTTAACTTAGTAACTTGAAGGCCACTGGTGGCCTTAGCAACAGCATTTCAGTGGAACTGAAAGGGAAGCTGGTTTGCAACAGGTTGAGAGAAGGAGAAAAGGAAGTAGACTAGAAGAGTTTGGACAAATGTTTTCAACTCTGGCTATGAAGGGAAGGGAAGAGGTAAGGCAGTAGTTATAGAAGGACATGAAGTTGAGAATGTTTGCTTAGATAGGACAAAACTATAGGAGTTAAAATACTGGATGGAGATGAGACAACAGAGAATGGAAAGTACAAGACACAGAAGACAAGATGATGAAGAGAAGGAAGTTCCTTAAGAGGCAGAAGAAGCTGGAAACAGGGCTCAGGTGGAAAGATAAGCCTTAGAGGGAGGGATACCTATTTTCCTATAAGAGTTGAAAAGGCAGAGTGTACACACAGGTTTACTTAAAGATTTGGAGCCAGGAAGTTAAACAAGCACTTCTTGGATGGCTTCTGTTTTCTCTGTGAAGTAGGAATTTAAGTTGTCTTTTAGGAGGAAGGAGGAAGGAGGGGGAGTGTTAGATGTTGGAGGGGAGTGGAGAAAGTAAGAAAAAGAAAAGTCTGGTACATGGAGGAGAAAACTGACCAGAAAAACATAATAAGATGTTAGAGCTGCACTGAGGGCCCCACTGAAACTGAGCACTCTGAATTTATACTGGTAGCAAAATGTAGGGCTCTGTCGTTCAGACACTGTAGAGGGAATAGCTGGGTTTTCCCACTCATTGCATAACGTTGTGCTGGTAAAGACTTCCCAACTGCTTTTAGGGGGTACAGTAGGAGGAGCCCTGGTTTGCAGCAGTGGTTTAAATACTCCCACCATGTCAGACTTCAAGCTACCAATGTGATATCATTGAACTCAGACTGGGAAGAGATGCCCAGTGGCACACTGATATGTAGTATTCCCGTCATACAAATACAGTAGATGTAAATAACCTTAATCGCATAGAAAATTGTGAAATGTAGTACACTAAAGAAGTGATGAGTTTTGATTATTTATTACCTTTGTTTTTATATAATTTTCTTAATAGTAAGTGTATATAATTTAATTTTTAACAATAACCATATCTGACTTGCAAATTTCCTGAGAAGTTTACAATCAGCTCTCCCAAGACAGCATGAGCTGGCTCCAACATACCACTGGTTGTGGGAAACCAGCTTGAAATGGCCTACACTAATAGATTGGGTGGGGTTGGGCCAGGGAGAGAGGTGAGATATAAATGACAAGATTGCTTTCCCCAGGGCCAGGGACTCTGGGCCTGGTAGAGGAAACCTGAGTTCACTAGAAAAGAAGGCTAGAAATGGTTGAGAAAACTTGCCTCTTGGGGAGGGTCAAACGATTCAATATTAGAGTGGTTATCAAGCTTGTATCTATTTTGTGACCCTGAGTTTTCTCTCACTGCACTATAAATAGCTTTTAAATGTCTGATGGAATAGGTTGTCACAGAGGACAGGTGCTGCAGGAGAAGAGCAGGGAGAGTGATTGTGGACCCAGGGGCAGGAAACCTGGGCCTCCCTGGATAATGTCAGAAGAAAGTCACCTCTACAGAGGCAAAACCAGCTGAGAATCTTGCTGTTCACAGTTTCCCTGCACTGTGTTCTGTCTTATGTTGGCAGGGAGATAGTTGGGCGATGGAAGCTCTTCTTCAGTTCTAAAATTGTACAATAGGAATAAATGCTGTATCTCAGTTTCTTCTATCAAATAGTTTACTAAAGAAACTTAAACAAAAATCTTTCTTTGCACAGAGAACAGGATTAATTTCACTTCAATTCTATTCAGTACACTTTTCTGGTGTTGGAAAGTCACTTTCCACAAAAGAGCTAACACGTTAGCGGCGTCATCTTGGCTTTTATAATCATGACTGGGTGTGATTCAGAATCATGTTTGGTGTGATTTACCTCAGCAGGCAGCATTTTCACTCTTTTCAAAGAAAATATTTCAGAGAGTAGCTACATTATCAACATCTCCTTGTTTGCAAAAATCCTGCCTACCATATGATCTAGCAATCCTACTTTGGGGAATATATCCAAAGGAAATGAAAATGGGTTGTTGAAAAAATATCTGCATTCTCATGTTTATTGCAGCATTACTCATAATTGTCAAGATATGGAAACAACCTAAGTGTCCATCAGTGGATGAATGGATAAAGTAGATGTGGCATATATATATATATATATATATATATACAATGGAATATTATTTGGCCACAAGAAAGAGGGAAATCCTACCACTTAAAACAACATGGATGGACCTTGAGGGCATTATACTAAGTGAGAAAGTCAAAATGAGAAAAACAAATTCTACATGATCTCACATATAGGTGGAATCTTAAAAAGCCAACTCACAGAATCAGAGAGTAGAATGGTGGTTACTAGGGGCTGGAGTGTTGGGGAATGGAGGAGATGTTCTTTAAGGGTATGAACTTGCAACCAGTAGATAAATAAATCTGGAGATCTAATGTACAGCACAGTGACTATACTCAATAATATTGTACCATAAACTTCAAAGGTGCTAAGAGACTAATCTTAATTTTTCTCACCAAAAAAAGGAAATGATAATTTTGTGACACAGTAGACATGTTAGCTAACTACACTACAGTGTTAATTATATTGCAGTACATAAATGTATCAAATCAACATGTTATACACCTTAAACTTACACAGGCGTTATATGTGTGTTTTATGTGAATTACATCTCAATTTAAAAAAAAAAAAAAGAACTGGGCCAGGCCCAGGTTCAAATCCCAGCCCTGCCACTTACAAATTTGGGGACCTTGGGGCAAGTCACTGAACCTCAGTTTTCGTCTCTTCAAAAGTAGGATAATGATAGGTACTTCCCAGGTAGTCATGATGATTTGATAAGATAAAATATAAATATACAATAGGGCTCAGAAGAATGTTTAGCATTCAATAGTTGTTTGCTCTCATCTTCTCTCGTCCCCATAGCTTTCTTTTTAAAATGATAAAAACAGAAGCTGGTAATAATTTCTTTTTTAACGTCCTGAACTTGACTTTATGTTTGGTAACCTTGCCTCTTTAGAAACACACACACACGTGTATGCTGGTCTCTCTTCCAGGAATACTTCACTTTCTCACTCTCACCCCAGCAAACAAATAAATTATGTCGCTTGCTACTGCTCTGATTAGAAACATGAACAAGGCAAAGAGGTGGTAAGATCTAGTATACTGAGTGGCTAGGTCATAGCCTCGTCAAATTTCATGTCTCCTATTAAAGTTATCAATATATCTTCATGTGCTTGTCCTGCATTCCGGTGTATGTAGATTCACTGGGTCTATGTTCAATTGGGATAACTGGTTTCATGGGTATGCGCTAAGCCATCTTCTAGGTAGAGTTTGGAGACCCATGCTGGACCTTGCTCTAGTGTGTAGGTGTTTTTGTGTATTTAACGATCATGAATGTTCCATTTGTTCTAGAGAATGTGTACCCCAGAGTTGTACAATGATACGAAATGCGTGGCCCAAGAAAATAAGTATCACATGATATACATTTTTTTTAAATGAGGGTTGCTGCTTAGATCTATGCCATCTAGTAATAATTTCCCCCAAGAAACACATTAAGCCTGGGTATCAATTTATTGGGCAGCCCTGTATCTCACCAGCAATTGAACTGGAGTCCTGGAAGGCCATTAAAATGGAATGAATAACCTAATCTCTTCTGCAAAATCAGCACAGGATTCTAATTTACACTTATCAAAAAAATCATTGCTTTCCAAATTAACCAATCAGTAATATAATGTTATGGCAATTATATTAGACAATGTTTCCAAGAGATTAAATTACATCAAATTAATCCCATGTTGGCTTGATCTTCAGGCCAGGCATTTTCCAGGGGCCATGTGCTATGAATATTTGTGCCACATCTGGGTTTCTGTGTGCCAAAAGGGTACTAATGATACCAAAATGATATAATCATAACATGTATTAAACATACACACACACGCTACTCTGTAATGAATTATAGTTAACTAACTTGGCGCAATCAATTAGGAAAGGTTAAAGAGGCTAATATCAGTGCTGGGAAAAGAAGAAATTCAACTGCCAGCAGTAAAACATTAAAAAAATATTTCTAGAACAAGTTGTAAAGTATAAATGAATGAAAAGATGAATATGTGTAACAGTCAGCAGTGTATCCAGAATGCTTTTTTTTTTTTTTTTTTGCGGTACGCAGGCCTCTCACTGTTGTGGCCTCTCCCGTTGTGGAGCACAGGCTCCAGACGCACAGACTCAGTGGCCATGGCTCACGGTCCTAGCCGCTCCGCAGCATGTGGGATCTTCCCGGACCGGGGCACGAACCCGTGTCCCCTGCATCAGCAGGCGGACTCAACCACTGCGCCACCAGGGAAGACCCAGAATGCTTTTTAAAAGCACATGCTTTCCTAACTCAATAGCTATCTTCACCAACATCACATCACATGCACACGTATAAATCCAAATCAAAAAAATGATTTTTTTTCTCACTAGGCACAATCCAGTATGTTTGAAAACAATAATTTGGCAACTTGATAGAAACAGAGAGAAGATAGCTGCCTGCCAAAGTAAAGGGCAATGAAAAACTGCATGGCATCTTTCCGGTTTTGTCAGAGGTTGCCGCGTTAACCATTTCATGCCAGATGTGTCAGTGGGCATTTCAGACTCACTTTGGGAATTGGTGTCCTGAGGCCTGGCACAATGTAATTCCTAAAGGAAAGAAATTCTATTATTTCAGTGCTTAATATGAACTAGCTTGTTAGCTATATGTTATCTAATTTAATCCCTCTCCAACAGCTCTATCGGTAGGGAGGTATTAGCATCCCAATTTTGCCAATGAGGAAACTAAGGCTTAAAGTTTCATGGCTAATTTTGGCAGAGAACTCGCTCCTCAAGCCATCCTAGCGCATTTCATACCCTGCAAGCTGCCTCTCCTGGCACAAAACCCATGCTGTAAGAAACGTCTATAACATGTGATTCCACTGACCTTCGGGAGACTAAGCCCAAATCAGCACGAAATGGTTGCTGTTTGGAGGGGCAACAACATGAAATGCCAGCCCAAACAAAAAACTTCTCTACTTTCAAGGACGATTTGGACTTCAGTCCAGCAGACATTTATTGAGTACCTTCTACGACCAGAGCCTGTGCTATGTACTTTCACATATCTCTTTTGTCACAACAAATGATTTTATTGGGATGCACTAAAGTAATAGAAGCTTCCTAAATAAATAAATAAATAAGGACTTCCCTGGTGGTGCAGTGGTTAAGAATCCGCCTGCCAATGCAGGGGACACTGGTTCGAGCCCTGGTCTGGGAAGATCCCACGTGCCACGGAGCAACTAAGCCCTGGCACCACAACTGCTGAGGCCCGTGTGCCTAGAGCCCGTGCTCTGCAACAAGAGAAGCCACCACAATGAGAAGCCCACACACCGCAAGGAAGAGTAGCCCCCGTTCGCCGCAACTAGAGAAAACCTGCGCACAGCAACAAAGACCCAACACAGCCAAAAATATAAACAAACAAATAAATAAATTTATATTAAAAAAAAATAGAGTGCACCCTGTGGTTAAAAAGGGCACATTTAGAATTTTCTCTGCATCTCTTATTTCTGGGAAGGGATCTGATTACTGTCTTAAAAGCAAGCTCATTTGAATGCCCAAACATCAGTTGTAGACACTTATTTCATTTTCTTTAATCAAGCTCTGTGTTTTTCAGTCCTTATTGTGACTAAGAATTAGGGCTATATACCCACTTAATTGATTAATTGATTATTGATTGATTTTTTTCTTTACCAACAATTTTACTCAAGCAATAAGCAATTTTACTCAACAATTTTACTCAACATACTTTAAAGACGAGACATAACAAAAGATTTCAGGAGAGATAATATACCAATGTCGTACATATCACAGCGAGGCCATGTTGAAGCTCATTGTTTTCCTTCCCGGGTAAGAACACTTGCTCTTTCTCTCTCTTTCCCTGTCTCTGACTGTCCATCTCTCTTGATTTATTTTTTTTTCCCCTGGGGGTTCTCTGGTTGAAATCAAAGCAAGATTTTGCAACAGCTCAGGAGACTGGATTCCATCCAGCGCGTTCCCAGGAAAAACAAGAGTTTGCCATTGATAAGCAGGACTACGATCACGGCAAAAACGACGACAGTTTGCACGTCCAGGGTCATGGTCCAATGCAGAGCACTGTAGTGTTCCGGATGGGGAGATGCCAGTCTCTGTTCTGTCAGACTGTCCATATAGCCACCATGCTAGAAAGGAGAAGAGGAAGTCGAGTGGTTAGGGAAGGGCTGGGTTTGGCGCCCAAGTATGGTACGGGAGAGAAGGAAGGGGGCATGGGGACAGGGGTGCTTGCTTCCTCCCTTCTCGGGACTGAGCTGATCTTCCTTCCCTAGCTGAGAAATCTTAGCTTACGCTGAAGTCCCAGCATGCTCTCTCGGGCTCCACGGAAAAGGCAAAATCCTGGCTTTGAAAGTGAAAGGCGGGAGGAACCAGCACGACGTTCTCCGGCGCCTTCTCGGGCTGTCTGTCCGTGGCTGCGTCTGGGTTGCCTGCCTGGCTACCGGTCAGCCTCCGTCTCCTCTACTCCAATTTGCTCGCTTTCCTACGCTCGCTCTGTTCGCGGGGCTCCCGTCTGCCAGCCACTCTTTCGGTCCCTGACTCGCCAGCCCTCTCCCTCTTTTCTCCCCCTATGTACCTATTTTAGAAAATTTTCAAGGATAACTTTGAGTTACGCAATGTTCCACCTTCAGGCTGACTTTAGTGCTTAACACCTGCTTCAGATACGACCCTTTGATAGACCAGGACTGGAGAAGCTGCCAATAATTCTGATGTCCACGTTGGTGTCATCCCCTTCTTTGGGGGAACGTCCCCCTCTTTCCTGCACTCTAATCCTCTGGTCTGAATGGCTTTCTTCTTATATGATTTCATCCCTGGCCCCAGCGATTGGTTCAAGAGGTTAACACATGACCCAAGTTGAAACATCACAACTCTCTCCCAGGATTTTCAAAGTGGAGCTATAGAGATTCACACACTATCTCCCTTCTGGTTGCGGCCCTCAGAGTGTGAGCCTGAAGCCACCCTTGAAGAAATAGAGAGACAACTCTGATGGTGCTGGAGCCTTTGGATCCAATCTTTCCTCAGGCCAGCTCTATCCTGCCCTTTTCACAATTTAGCTATGTGAGTCAATAGATTTTCTGTCTTCTTAGGCAAAAATTGGGGTTTTGTCTCCTGCAACCAAAAGACTTCTGACTAAATACATCAATGAAATATTTTTTTTACACTTACCTGAGAGGGAGTATGCTATAATAGAAGGCATGCTGGACTTGAAATAATATTAGAAAGGACTTTGAAGTTTATGAGGTATCAAGGACCTATTATTGACATGTAGTGACATGTAGTGGGATAGAGTGTGAGAGAGATTTGGGGTTCGAGTGGTTCATTCAGCCCAGCTCAGGGGCTGGTCAGCCTGCTGCTGGGACCCAGATGCATCAGAATTAACTCCACAACTGGTTAAGATGATCTGCTTCACACTGCCCATTCGCCATTGAGCTGTGATGACTCATCTTCTTTCAACCTTAGGCCCACAGACATGGCAGAGCCCTTGCTGTCCTTCCCAGCACTGCATTAACCCTGAGCACAACTGTGGTGAGTACCAGTCCTGAGCACTGGCTGCAATCCAGACATAATAGCTCACGGGAACCGCTAAACCATTGAACTGCAGGAGCAAGGATAAAGAGTGGGGACGTTTAGAGGCCCACAGAAGTAGGTTTTAATTTAACTCTGTTGCTTCCTGACTCTGTGAATTCTCTGAGTGCCTGACTTTTGTATAAAGTGGGGATAATAATACTTTAAACTTTAGTGCATTTATGAGAATTAAATAACTGTGGAAAGTATATGGTATACTGCTGGCACATAGTTGGCACTTAGTATGTGGTAGTTGTGTTGATGATGTTGATGGTAGGTGATGGTAAATGATGGTAACATTATGACTGTAAAGTATTCTCATTCTTTCCAGTAGAGAAATGCAGCATAGGAAAATGGTTCTCTTTCCTTAGGGCCATGTGAAGAGTTACTAACAAAGATAGGATTCAAATAACTGACTCATTTTAGGGATTTGTGTCTTCTTATGAGCCGAAGTGTTCAAATGATAAAAGTGCTTAGCTAGTTTCACGCAAGATGTGTGAATCACTATTATCTTGCTTTTGATTTGTTTCTATATTTCAGTTTACAGAACTAAATTTAATGGAAGTATACTTTTAAAATGTCTTAGACCCTGATTTAGGGTGGTACTTTCTCTTAGATTATACTGGAAGCATACTTCTAAATTCTTCCTTTGTGGTTCTGATGCTTTTCAAAATTTTCTTCACATTTTTCAAAGGTAAGGCATTTTTTTCTATCTTAACAAAAAGAAAATGAAACTCTTGCATTTCCCCAAAGATACGTCTTGAGGAAAAGCAGATCCCTGAGAGGATATTATTAACTGTCTGCTTCTTATAATTGAGGCCTCTTCTCAGACAACTCTGCTGTTTAATCTCAGCTCTCACCAATAACCCTTTCTGCTTTTTGATCAAGTGTTTAATTTCCTTGAAAGATTTTCTCAGATTTCAACTGTTACTGAAAGGATTTTCATTTTACCCTAACCCTTTAGTGGCTAAATCTTGCATATCCATTGTTTCAAATAAGGGTATTTCTGTTCATCTAAGTAAATAGTTCAAGGATTTAATCTTCTTTTCTTACCTATTACTGCTGAAATGAGGAGTTATTTGGAAACTTCTTTTGCTAAATGACTATCTTGTAAAAAACAGGTAAAATTAAGTGTCTCCAAAAACCAATCTTGGACAACTCTCAATTATCTACAGCAATATAGACTAAAGCATAGATTACTAAACACGAGACATTTCTGAACCTGATTTTGGTCATTCTTTTACTTTCTTCCAAGTAAAATGTATGTGTTTAACACTCAATTCAGGTTTTTCTTTCAATCCTTAAAAACCTTCTAATTTTGGAAAACATGAAATATTCATAAGGAGGTAACAGGAAAAAGAAGAAAGAGGTGGCCAGGATAACACAAAAGTCTAAGGGTAAAAATTATTGCCATTGATATTGAAATATGTAAGAATATGCTTTAAAAAATATATATATACATAAATATATAACAAATCAATCCAGTGTGGATTTTGCCAGATTTTTCCATAGACTTCAATAAGACTTCAACTTATCTCAGTCCTAACCTTAAACCCTAGTTGACTCCCAAATCTCCATAGGGTTAGTTCATGTGTACTAAGGAATTTGGTTTTATACAAAGACGAAGTTTGGCCTTTGCCCTCAGCTTCTGGGAGGCACTCTGTCATAGGAATGTGTTTGTTTAGAGCAGGAGCTGGCCACACCAGGCTTTAGGGTAAGGCTGACCATATCTAACAACCTTAGGGTAAGGTCTGGTCACAGGAGAAACATGTGACTTAGGAGTCACAACCATGTGACTTAGGGTCAGGGCTTTGGATCATGCAGTATCATTGAGACTGTGTTCACTCATCATGCCTGTATAGTGAAGCTCCAATGAAAACTCTGGACACTGAAGCTCAGGTGAGCTTCCCTGATTGCAATACTCCATGTGGGTTGTCATACATTGATGTTGGGTGACTACGTATCCTGACCTCAAGGGGAGTAGGCAGTGGAAACTTCATATTTGAAACCCTCTCAGGGTCTGCCCTATGTGTCTCTTCATTTGGTCCATTTTATCTATATCCTTTCCCTGTAATTAAACTCTAACCATGAGAATAATAGCTTTCTGTGAGTTCTGAGTCATTCTAACGAATTATAGAAGCTGAAGGTGATTTGGGGAACTTGGAGTCGATGAGGCCAGTCTTGGGGGCTGTGCCCTAAACTTTGAAGTTTGTCTAACTGGGTGGTGCTCCTCTCCAATTCTCCCATTCTGTCACTACCTCTATTATAGCATCTAATACATTGTTCTTTTTAGTTTGTTTGTTTTCTAATATTTAATTATGTAATGGCAAAAAAATGCTCAGAGAGTAGAAAAGGCTTTGTAGTGTGTGGTGGTTTTATTAGCGGTAGTAGTATAGAAATAATGAGAAAACTAAGGTTCAGAAGGATTAAGAAACTTGCCCAAAGTCACATAGTTAATAAGTGTAGATCCAGGATTCACTGGAGCCTGGTCATTCTGGCTCCAGAGTCCAGGCTATTAACCACCACATTATTTTGTCTCTGCGTTCGTTGCAAGTAACAGAAACACAACACAAAACTTAAATTCTATGCCCCACAGGAAACAATAACAAACAAGGAATTCATTGTTATAAGTTCTCCTCCTCCCCCTCCTCTTCCTCCTCTCTCTCCTCCTCACTCTGCCTCTGCTTTTGTCTGTGCAAGACAGATGAAAACAACAGATGTAGAGTACAGGGGAGAAGGTAGTAATAAATGGGGAGATTTCCAAGGGAAAACCCACTGGACCTGTGGACAACTGGATCTGGAAGATAAGAAAGAGGGAAAAATCAACAAAACCTTTAAGGTCAGAGCACAGGCTCCGGGCGCACAGGCTCAGCGGCCATGGCTCATGGGCCCAGCCGCTCCGCGGCATGTGGGATCTTCCCGGACCCAGGCACGAACCTGTGACCCCTGCATCGGCAGGCGGACTCTAAACCACTGCGCCACCAGGGAAGCCCCCTTTAATCAGGTTTTTAACCTGGTTAACTTGGAAGATATTATTGTTCATGATGGATCGAGGCAATTTGGAAGGAAGGTAATAAGTTCATTTTTTAAAAACTCTACTTTATTAATGTATAATTTATATTCAATAAAATTCACACATGTTAAGCACACAGGTTGATGATTTTTGATAAATGTATATACTGTGTACCCAGCATCCTAAACAAGATGTAAAACATCTGCAGGTCCCCAGAAGGTTCCCATGTGGCCCTTCCTTCCCCCATCGTGCCCCACAACCATTAATCTGATTCCTATGACTGAAGGTTGATTTTACCTGTTCTACAACTTCATATGAACAGAACTATACTTCTTTGTATGTTCTTTGTAACTTTTTTCTTTCACTCGGTATAATAGCTGTGAGATTCATCCATGTTGCTGCATATATCAGTATTTTGGCGGAGGAGGTGGTATAGTATTTCATTGTGTGAATATACCACTATTTGTTCATCCCTTTACCTGTTCATGAACATTTGGGTAGGTTTCCAATTTAGACTAATTATGAATGAAGTTGCCATAAACATTCAGGTACATATCTTTTACGGTCAGATATTTTCATTTCTTATGGGTAAATACCCAGGAAGCAGAATTACTGGCTCATAGGGTTGATGTATGTTAACTTTTCAAGAAACTGCCAAATGTCTTTTTGAAGTGGTTGCACCATTTTACGCTCCTGCCAGCAAAGCATAAGTGTTCCCATTGCTTTACATTCTCGCCAGCCATACTGTTGCCAGTCTTTTAAATCTTAGCCGGTCCAGTGAGGGTGAAGGTAGTAGCTTATTGTATTTTTTAAACAGCTTTATTGAGGTATCATTTGCATACCATAAATATTCACCCATTGTAAGCGTACAGTTTAATGATGTTTGGTAAATGTAGAGACTTGTGTAACTTACCACAAACCAGTTTTAGAATATTTCTATCATCCCCCAAACTTTCCTCATGTTCACTGTTATCAGTCTCTGCTCCCACTCTCAGCCCAAGGGAACCACTGATCTGCTTTGTCTCTATAAATTTACCTTTTCTGGCTATTTCATGTAATGGAATCATATAATAGGTAGTCTTTTGTGTCTGGTTTCTTTTGCTTATCATAATAGTTTTGAGGTTCATCCATGTTGTAGTTTGTATGTCAAGAACTATGAAAATCTGAAATTTTACCCTGACGGCAAGCTAACAAGTTAGCCTGCCACAGTTTCATGGCTGCTGACTGAAGACGTGAGGCTCCTGGGTCGGGGAGAAAGGACTTCATTACTCACGGCCTAGCAGGCAGCACGAGCTTCATGTTTGTGCTGATTCCCTGTGCCTCTCCAGTCCCACAGGGATGATGCAAGTGGGCCCAGATGGATGCTACACAGGCAGAGGGTTTATGTCAACACTGAGGAATCCTAAGCTTAGGAAACCTAGTTTTTTGGTAATGGGCTGCAAGCAAACCAACTCAACTTTTGTCCTGGAGGCAAACATTGTCTTTATTAAACTGGACATCAAGCAAATTATTCCTCCGCTCCAGGGTGAGGCAGTATCTCAATCTTTCAGAGCTGTTTGCTAAACAATCATCCTTGAAGAGAGAGTCTGGAACCAAGGCAATCAGTGCCTCAGCTCATGGAGAATTGTCTCCAAACAATATATCAGTAGTTTCTTCAGTAGTTTCTCTTTTCTTTCCCCCTCCTTTCCTTCCTTCCTCCCTCCTTCCCTCCCCAACTTCCTTCCTTTCTTTTCCTTTCTTCCTTCCTTCCTTTCCTAAATAATATTTCATATAAATAAAATATTGCTTACATAAAGAAAGAAAAAAATTTTGTGTAGTATATCACATTTCATTTATCCTTCATCAGTTGATATTTGGATTACTTCCAGTTTTTTTTTTTTTGGCTGTGCCACGCGGCATACAGGACCTTAATTCCCTGACGGAGCCTTAACCACCAGACCACCAGGGAAGTCCCTGTTTCCAGTTTTTGGCTCTGATAAAGCTGCTATGATTCACAGGCATGATTTTGTGTGAATATATGTTTCCATTTCTCTAGATTCTTAGGAGTGGAACTGTTGGACTGTATGATAACTTTATGTTAAACTTTTTAAGAAACTGTCAAACTGTTTCTAAATTGGCTGTACCATCTTACATTCCCATCAGGAAAGTTTGAGTGTTCCAATTTCTACATATCCTTCCCAACACTGAGTATAATCCGTCTTTTTGATAGTAGCCATCCTAGTAGATATGAAGTGGTATCTCATTGTACTTTTAATTTGCATTTCCCTAATGCCTAATGCTGTTAAGCATCTTTTCACGTGATTTTAGCAATTTGTATATTTGCCTTCATGAAACGTCTTCTTAAATCTTTTTCCCATTTTATAATTGGATCATATATTCTATGCAAGTTCTTCATCATACACGTGATTTGCAAATATTTTCTCCCAACTTGTCTTTTCATTTTCTTAACAGTGTGTGCTGTTTTTCTTTTCTTTTTTTTTTGTTTTTTTTGTTTTGTTTTTTTTGTTTTTCTTATTATTAGCTTTTCATAAAAAAAATTTATTGAGGGGCTTCCCTGGTGGCGCAGTGGTTGGGAGTCTGCCTGCCAGTGCAGGGGACATGGGTTCAAGCCCTGGTCTGGGAGGATCCCACGTGCGGCGGAGCGGCTGAGCCCGTGCGCCACAGCTACTGAGCTACTGAGCCTGCGCTCTAGAGCCTGCGAGCCACAGCTACTGAGCCCACGTGCCACAACTACTGAAGCCCGCGGACCTAGAGCCCGTGCTCTGCAACAAGAAAGGCCACCGCAGTGAGAAGCCTGCGCACCGCAGCAACTAGAGAAAAACCCGCGCACAGCAACGAAGACCTAACACAGCCAAAAAAAAAAAAAAATTTATTGAGACATAATTTACTTACCATAAAGTTCACTTGTCTAAAGTGTACACTTCAATGGCTTTTAGTATGCTCACAGATTTGTGCGATATCGCTGTACTCTTCTTTAGAACATTTTCATCATCCTCAAAAAAAGCATTGTACCCTCTAGCAGTCATTCTTCATTCTGCCCTCAGCCTACCCCCTGGCAATTAGGAATCTACTTCCTGTCTCTAAAGACTTACCTATTCTGGACATTTCATATAAATTAGTCATATACTATGTGGTCTTTTGTGACTGACTTCTTTCACCTAGTATAATGTTTTAGAAGTTCATCCATGTTGTAACATATATCAGTACTTCATTCTTTTTTTATTGTTGGTAATATTCCATTACATAGT
Organism: Neophocaena asiaeorientalis asiaeorientalis; assembly: GCF_003031525.2. Lineage (NCBI taxonomy): Eukaryota > Metazoa > Chordata > Mammalia > Artiodactyla > Phocoenidae > Neophocaena > Neophocaena asiaeorientalis. The sequence continues at coordinate 3,609,984 of NW_020173114.1, forward strand.
TATGTCACATTTTGTTTATCCATTCATCAGTTGATGGACATTTGGGTTGTTTCTACTTTTTTGGCTATTATAAATAATGCTGCTATGAACATTCGTATAGAAGTTTTTGTGCGGACGTATATCCTCATTTATCTTGGGTAGATATCTAAGAGTGAAATTGCTGGGTCACTATGATAACTATATTTGACATTTTGAAGAACTGTCAAATAGTTTTCCAAAGTGTCTGTACCATTTTACATTCCCACTGGCAGTATAAGTGTGTTCCAATTGTTCTACTTTCTCACCGACACTTTCAATTATCTCTCTTTTCAATTTTAGTCATTCTAGCAGATGTAAATTTGGCATCTTATTGTGGTTTCAATTTGCATTTTCCCAATGACTAATGGTGCTGAGCAGCTCTTCATGTGTGTGTTCACCATTTGTATATCTTTGGGAAAACATCCATTGAAATTCCCTGTCCATTTTCTAATTTCATTATTTGTTTTTTATTATTGAGTTATAAGAGTTCTTTTATATTCTAGATACAAGTGCCTTAGCAGATTAATGGTGTTTTTTGAAGTGGCAAAGTTTTCCATTTTGGTGAAGTGCAATTTCGCAATTTATCATTTTTGCAATTTATCAAAGCAAAAATGAGTTTGCTTTTGGCATTGTACCTAAAAAATCTTTGCCTCATCCAAAGTCACAAAGATTTTCTCCTATATTTTCTTCTGAAAGTTTTATAATTTTAGCTATTATATTTAGGTCTGTGATCCTATATTGAGGTATTTCAGACAATTTTTTTTTTGTATTTTGTGAAGTAAGTTCATTTGTCTGCACATAGATATCCAATTCCAACACTTATTTGTTGAAAGGGCTACAGTTTGCTTTTGAATTGTTTTTGCACTATTGCTAAAAATCTTTAAACGTGAGGTTTATTTACGGACTCTCGATTCCGTTCCATTGATCTACGTGCCAATCCCTGCACCAATACTACACTGTCTTGACTACTGTGGTTTTATAATACACTTTGACATTGAGTGGTATAAGTCCTCCACCTTTGTTCTCTTTTTAAAATTTGTTTTGGCTATTCTAGTTCCTTTGCATTTCCATATAAACTTTACGATCAATTTGTCAATATATACAAAAAGGCTGTGGGGGATTTTGATAGCGATGTTGAATTTACAGATCAATTTGTGGCAGAATTGTCACCTTAACGATATTGAGTCTTCCTATTCATGGACATGGAATGGCTTTCCATTTTAGATCTTCTTTAACGTGTCTCATCTATGTTTTGTTGTTTTTAGTGTTTGTCTTCCACTTCTTTTATTAAATTTATTGCTACATATATTTTTGGTGCTACTGTGAATGAAATTTTTTTACTTTATTTTTGGATTGTTTGATGTTTAACGTATAGAAATATAATTGGTTTTTGTGCATGATTCTTATATCTTGTGACCTAACTCAAACTGTTTATTAGCTCTGATAGCTTGTTGTAGATTCTTTGAGATTTTCTACATACCATATTGTATCATCTGTGAATGAAGACAGTTTTACCTATTCCTTTCCAATATGAATGCATTTATTTATTTATTTATTTAAGTGGTAAAGGGAGAACTTGCTTTGTTCCTAATCTAAGGAGGAAATTATGTCATCTTTCACCATTAAATGTAATTGTCCGTCTAATTGGCTTAAACAAACCGCAAGTACAATATTGAACCCAAATATTTTTTAAGTCGGGAAACATCAGAGACTGGAAGTAGAGATATAGAGAGAGGTAGAGGCAGAGAGAGAGAGAGAGAGAGAGAGAGAGAGAGAGAGAGAGAGAGAGGGAGAGTGGAAGAGAGGTAGAATGAAAGGCGTGAATGATTCTCCTGAATGACATCAGCCAAGCCAATTCTGTCAATGGGTTATAACCAAGAGGGCCTGGAGGGCCTGGACAGGAAATGATAAAAATCAAGACAATGCCCAGTGGCATTTCATCAGCACAAAAGAACCTTATCTCAAGGTACGAGTAAGTGCTATCTTAAACTGAGAGCTGGGAAAAAGAGGCTCCCTGAACTGGGATTATCTGTGTGGAAAATGCTGTTGGAAGGACTGGGACAGGATGTAGACATGCATTAAGGGAGGGCAAATCCCTTCAGTATGAAAGTAGAGCTTGAAATATTACATTAGCCAAGTATACCAGCTGCCCTGCCCATTAAATATTCATGCTCAAATCCCTGTCAATCAACAGGAGCAACCTTGTCCCTCTCAGACCTACTAAAGAGAAGCTGTGTAGGTTATTCAGCAAATTTTAAGGGAAAAGAGACTTGGCTTTTTTTGTCCACAATGATGCCAAAGATGCATTTGGAATTGAAAACTGAACTGCTCCCTTCCTTGCCTGTCTTTTGACAGAATGCATATGAAAGGTTAGGGAGTGTGGCCTTGGTTCTCAAACTTGGACATCCATGGGAATCAACTGTGGAACTGATTGAAATGCAGACTCCTGGGCTCCCACTGTTCCCACCCACCACCATCTGATTCAGTAGGTTACTGTTGAGGGAGAAGGAGGGAGTGGACACATTTTGACATATGTGGTCTGTAGGCCATTCCTTGTGAAACACTGAGGTGATTAAGAGTGCTGGCTTCTCAGACAGCCTACATGGTTGCACGCCCTTTGAAGTGTTACCTAACCTGTAAGGGCCTAAGTTTTCTCAAACCTGAGGATGAGAATAATAATAGCACCTCTATCCTCAGAGGGCCATAGTGAGAACTGAATGAGATGATGTGGGGAAAATATCGATAAGAAACACTCAAAAAATGGTAGCTACTGTTATCTTGAATTCAAGCAGAAATGAATTCTCCAACTCATGACGGCTGCAAGTGTATCGGCAGGAACCTTAGGCTCCACTGCACCTCATAAACCCAGTATAAATTGGGGTGTAGCAAAGAGTTAAATATCGCCGAAGGGCTTTGGCTTGACACCATGGCTGATACAGGAAGCCACGCTTCCCACAGAGGGGTGGTGGCCTGACCTGTGAGGCCAGGATGCAGTGATCTATTGGCTAAGTCTGCTTTACAAAGCCCTGACCGCAGGGGTCTGTGTGACCTGAATCTTTCCTTTCTTTTCCTGTGTGGTGAAGGGCCTGCAGGGAATGTTAGCAGTTCAGGAAGCTGTGCTGTGTAAAGGAAGGCACACTGACCCAATTTCCTGTGCTGCCTCTCCCACTTGAGGGACTGTGCACATGTTAGGTCATTTCTGTAGATGTTAGTTTTCTTATCTCCCAGAATAAGGGCAGATCAGATATTTGTAGGCGGGCATTGTGGTTTAGCACTTTGACATACTGCCTCCCTTTTGATTCCCACAAGGCTGTGGATTCCACAAAGCAGGAATTCTCTCCTTATTCGCTGGCGAGCAGACTGAGCCCAGAAAGGTTACAGGACTTGTTCGAAGTCACAGGGCAAGCATACAAGTGAGTACGGTACCCCTAGCGCTCCATATTACACTGCTCCGCTCTTGCTGCCTACCTCCACGGGCAGCAACGAGGGATAAAGAAAATTATGGATGTGAAAGTTTTTGGCACGCTTTGTGATTTGAAAGCACTATGACTCGTCCTCTTTGGCCTTAAGGGGACACAGAGGTGGGAGCCTATTTATAGAGAGCCACAGTTTGGCTTTGGACTGACATGCCAGTATATTTTAGAGGAAGGAATATCAATGTGATAAGTGCCTAGTACACTGAGAGTTCTTCAGTGTATTACGTGGCAAATGTATGCTTTTATCGTCGTTATCGTCATCATCTTCGTTACCATCAACAACATCGTTTATAACACTGCATTGGCATACAGTGTACTGCGGCCCTTCTATAGTGCTTTACATGTAACATCACATTTATTCCCACCAATGTCAAGTGAGCGTTAAAAAAATACCTATGAGAAAAGTGCTATTATTGCATACCCATTGTAGAGAGTGGAACAGAGTTTAAATATTTGGCTATAATTGATGTGCAACAAAATATAAGCTGAGTTATATTTGAGTAGCTGACAGAAAGTTAAATTTGGCAGTCATTTAAACATCTATTAATTTTAATTTTGCCAATTTTCTTTTCCTATTCTACGGCCAATTTTTTTTGAGAGCTAAAATATTTTTATAGGTCCTTAGGAATTGTGCCTATAATGCCTTCTTTTTATTTTTTTTAAGTAGATCTTTATTGGAGTATAATTGCTTCACAATGCTGTGGTAGTTTCTGTTGTACAGCAAAGTGAATCAGCCATATGCATACATATACCCCATACCCCCTCCCTCTAGAGCCTCCCTCCCACCCTCCTTATCCCACCCCTCTAGGTCATCGCAAAACACTGAGCTGATCTCCCTGTGCTATGCGGCTGCTTCCCGCTGGCTAACTATGTTACATTTGGTAGTGTATATATGTCGATGCTACTCGCACTTCTTAATGTCCCTGCATAAGAAAAAGCCGTGAGCACGAACATGGGCTTTACATAACAATGAGAGAAGGCCTGGAGACCAGGCAGATGGTGCGCTGGCTCAGTTTCATGCAAAACAGGACGCCACTGATGGAGAAGCTCCCAAACTGAATCCGTGGGGAAGCTTTAAAAATTACAGCTTCTTAGGCCGAATTTCTCCCTGTGTTCTGGACCCCATCCCCTGCCTCACCTCTCTTCTACTGCACAGGCTCATTTTCCCAAGTCTCTGTCTTAGCAACTGCTGTGTTTTGCCCTCTTTTCTGGGAAGAATCAGGAGAGGAGGCTTCAGTCACTTTCTTCCCTTAAACTCCATCGTTCTTTCTCTCATCATCTTTGTTGGGTCTCATTGACATTTTTGCCCCATTTTTATACTGCCAAATGACAAAACAACTTACAAATTTGATGTCCTTTATTCAAGGGAAAACGATCCATGGATTGGGGGAGTACAGTGCCGTACAAGCAGTGGGACACTCTTCCCAAGGGATTTTGGGCAAGAGTGGGCAGAAGAAGCAGACAGGAAACAGAGCATGACTGCCTAGGAGGCCAGGGATTTCCTTATAAGGCTAAGAAGTCTATTTTCTAGGTCAACTATTTTCTAGCTAGCAAGTCTATTTTCTAAGTCAACTCTAGCTAAAGCAGAGTTGGAGGACTGCAATTGGTGTTTGTTACGTTTCCTTGACAGGTGTTTCCTGTAAATGCAGGCTGATTTAGGTTGAGATTTGTGACGTGGACTGGGCCACTGGGGCAGCCTCCATTTAGTGGGTCTCCATATATGAATTAACTTTTTTTTTTTTTTTTTTTGCAGTACGCGGGCCTCTCGCTGTTGTGGCCTCTCCCGTTGCGGAGCACAGGCTCTGGACGTGCAGGCTCAGCGGCCATGGCTCACGGGCTCAGGCGCTCCGCGGCATGTGGGATCTTCCCGGACCGGGGCACGAACCCGTGTCCCCTGCATCGGCAGGCGGACTCTCAACCACTGCGCCACCAGGGAAGCCCTATATGAATTAACTTTATCAATACATACTGTTAATAAGATTGCTGCCTTCAAGTCCCTGCAACAGAATTCCTGGAGATGTCTTTAGAGTCTCCCCTTCCTTGACTTCACTCTTCCTCTAAAATCAACATGTCCTTCCTGTCGGCTCACCTCCTGGCTTGGGTTTCTCCCTCTGGGGTCCACCCTCTCCCCATTGACTCATCTGCTGCTCTCTCTTGACTGACTCTCCACCCTCTGACTACAGACTCACTGGGGACCCACCTTCTCTTGTTTCCAGCTGGACCCGGACTGGGACTGTGAGGCAGTTTCTCTGGTGGTGAAATACTTTAGATCAGGTGCAAATTATGGTCACCACCTTGAACAGCTGCCCTCAGAACTTGCAAGCCTTGCCAAGGTGTTTGGTAAGGAAATTCCTTGATGGTAGCCGATTTCTGCAAATTACCCCCCTATGACATTCTGAAATAAATTCCTGAGGCAAGGAGGCACAGCAGTAGTGAGACGTTTCAGTTGGACCAAGGAGTTTGGTGGTAGGTGGGAGGCAGGCAGAGGGAGGAGGGAAAGGAAAATAACACTTACTGAGCTGTTACATATGCAAGGATGGAGATTTCAGTGTAGTATAAGTACAACAAGCCTGCAAGAGACTTGTTGTTATTCCTGTTAAAATAAAAGAACTGAGATTTAAAGAACTTGAATACTTTGTCCCAGGTCAAACTATATACAAGTAACTGGACCAGAACTAAAATCTGCACTTTGGAATTGGCTCCAAAGCCCATCACTCTTTCCATGGGATCATAATTCCTGAGACTACTGTGTGTGATCTTTTCAGCCTTCTCAAGTTATCCCCTATGTCTGGAATCCCCAAGGTGAACTTTTAGGAGGCTAAACCTTCCCCATGCTGGGCTTCAGTTTAGAATTTCCTTTCCTTCTAGCTCCAGAAAGCCCAAGGAAAGATTTTTTTTCCTTTTGAAATACAGCTTCTCCCTCAGGTGATTTGTAATGTTTGCGGCGAAGCATAGCATTTGCTTGGTTCACAATTACGAGTCACTGAAAGCCAGCAGAGATCACGTGGTGTGGTGTAGCTTGGCGTTTCCTGCAGAGGCCTGTGCCGGAGCCCACGCTGTCCTGCCACCAACTGGCTCTCCTTAGCCTCAGCAGCTCCGTTTGTTGGTTAGGCCACTGCGGTTGGTTGCAAAGTCTGTTATGGATCTACTTTTGAATGCTTCTAATTGGGCTTTTGGATTTTATAAAAGCTGAATTTGACAGTTCCTGTTCTTTAGAGGATGGTTGTGTAGAGCCTGCCATGTACCAGAAAACTTTTTCACACTCCAGATTTGTCCAACATTAACCAAATGAAAATCGTGGAAGAGACATGAGATTTTAAACGAGAGGAAAGGAATGGGAAGTCAAACAGTAACACTAGACTGGGTTCTTGCTTTTAGCAGATAATCCCCAATAATCACATAATGCAAGAATAAGATGCCGCAGTTATTAAATGTCCCGAGGTTTTTGTTTTTAATTCTCCTTTCCTTAAAAAGTTATCTGTTCCATACGCACAAGCCACTTCCCACCATCCCCCCCACTCCCTCCATCACCACCCCCTCCCCGGTGCTAGAGAGATTCGTTTTCTCAAGGATTTATTTAGTGTCAATCAACAGTCCATCTGCCCTGCACCAAAAAAAAAATAAAATAAAATAAAAATAAAAAGCAAAATATGGCCCCTCTCTGTTCTTTCAACACAGGAATGAACACCCCTCCACACTCTTCAATTAGTCTGTGTGTAAAGCAAAGAAATTCTTTGCTTCACCTACCCTTCCTAAGCTCACCAAATCTAGGCTTTATTCCTAGGCCCCGAAAATTCACCCCTCCAGAAACTCAAGTCTTTGACGAATGTGGTTGGGTCCTAGCTGGCACTTTGTAAATCAATCTCTTTGCGAGCTTTTTCCACCTGTGAAGTCTTTTCAAAAGCCTTATGGTTCTGATAAACAGAATGCAGGCTGTCAGAGGGGGCCCCCAGGAAACGTTCTTTTCCCTTTCTTTGGGGCTATTTGCATGAATATTGGTCAGGAGTTTTGCCAATTAAGGTGACAGCCATACTAAGTGGTGATTAAAACAAGAAAATGGATACATGTCATGAGCACATGCTAAAGGTGAAGTCAGGGAAATTAGTGATTTTTAATAAAACCAAAGAACCAGTTTCCACATTAGCTTTTCCCTCTGCTTTCTCCAAATTGTCCAGAGTAGGTAGCTTCTCTTAGTCACGTTTTCTCTCCTGCGGCCTCTGGGGTACTGAATTCAGAGAGCTGATCATGAGCCAGCTGGTAAGTACCTGCCCTAAGAAACAACACAGTACTGCTTCTCCGGCAGCATCAGCGGTGCAGAGGGGAAGGAAGCATTTGCCACTCATTAGAGGTGTGCTGGAAGCAGTGATGGGGAGGTAGCTGGTATGCCGCTCTGTCTCAGGACCTAGAGATACTCAGGATACTTGTGACTTTTAAATGGGTGGCCAAAAACTGAAGTAAGACCTCACTTTGATTTAGGAGAACTTACCTGTCTTGGAGGCTTCATTACTAAGCCTCCAAGAAAAAAAAGTGTTAGGGACACCTGAGAGTTGCACAAATGTGAAAGCAGGTGCAATATCAGGACTGAGACTGGGAAAGATGAAGGTTAGGGGCCAGGCCACCTGTGGATATACAGAAAAGAGCAGAACGGTCAGTATTTGTATTTGCGGTGTCTGGCTGGCCTGATGACTACCTGCATCCGCAATTTCCAGGAGGCTTGTTTAAAATGCAGATGCCCCAAAAGGACTGACTCAGAGTTTCTGTGGGTGGGCCCTGGACTCCAGAGTTTAATTTTTCAGGCATTTGTGATGCACCTTGAAGTCTGAAAATCACTGCTTTAGAGCTGACGGAGCCAGTCTTACCTGTTGTAACTTGGAGTTAGAAAGAGATGATCATTCATTGATTCTAGCAAAAGGACATACAGTATCTGCAGGGACTGATTCTAGGAACGCCCCCCCTCAACAAATACCAAAATCTGTGTGCTCAAGCCCTTATATAAAATGATGTCATATTTGCATATAATCTACACACATCCTCCTGTATACTTTGTCATTTCTAGGTTACTTAAATGCCTAATACAATGTAAATGCTATGTAAATAGTTGCCCATGCTGGCAAATTCAAGTTTTGCTTTTTAGAACTTTCTGGATTTTTTTTCAAATGTTTTCAATCTGTGATTGATTGAATCCGTGATGTAATGCAGAACCCATGGATACAGAGGGCCGACTGTACTCTTAACTGTAGACTGTTTTATGTGTGTGCCTAGTTAGCACCTAGACAGAATCATTGAGGCCCCCATTCAATCAGCAGAAGGTGGCCACATGGAGACTCCAAATTCTGACCAGCCCCTATTACATTTCTCTTTCTCCATCTCCTTTATCTCCTTTCTCTCTATTGTACACTGTAAAGCAGTTCCTAGACTTTTTGTTTTTTGCCAATCAATAAAATAGGAAAAAAAATAGACAAAACCAAACACATTTTGTCAATCAACATAAGGCTGCTCACGTTTTTTTTTAATTTTAATTTTTAGCTGCACTGGGTCTTTGTTGCTGCATGCGGGCTTTCTCTACTTGGGGTGAGAGGGGGCTACTCTTTGTTGTGGTACATGGGCTTTTCATTGCAGTGGCTTCTCTTGTTGCGGAGCATGGGCTCTAGGCACACGGGCTCAGTAGTTGTGGCACACAGGCTTAGTTGCTCTGCAGCATGTGGGATCTTCCTGGACCAAGGATCGAACCCGTGTCCCCTGCATTGGCAGGCGGATTCTTATCCACTGCACCACCAGGGAAGTCCCAGTGTTGCTTACGTTTAATTTTGCCTAGTACGGACATTGAAAAATAGCAACTATCATCTATCATCACCATGCTTATATAAAATTAAAAACATTATTTTTTAAAATAAATGTATTTATTTTATTTATTTATTTTTGGCTGTGTTGGGTCTTCGTTGCTGCGCATGGGCTTCCTCTGGTTGGGGCGAGAGGGGACTACCCTTCCTTGCGGTGCGCAGGCTTCTCATAGCGGTGGCTTCTCTTGTTGCGGAGCACAGGCTCTAGGTGCGAGGGCTTCAGTAGTTATGGTACATGGGCTCAGTAGTTGTGGCTCGCGAGCTCTAGAGCGCAGCCTCAGTAGTTGTGGCGCACGGGCTTAGATGCTCTGCGGCATGTGGGATCTTCCCGGACCAGGGATCGAGCCTGTGTTCCTGGCATTGGCAGGCAGATTCTTAACCACTCCGCCAACAGGGAAGGCCCTAAAAACACGTTAGCACTAATTTCAAAAAAGAGAAAGGCTACATGAATTAATTTTTGAAACTCACTGTATTATCTTTACTTTTCTCTGTTTCCATTTTCTGAGAATTATTGGTATACTTTAAATACTTTGTCCAAGGGCAATGGAACTTGACTCATTGGAGTGGGTTAAATGAGGAGACGATTGACTGAGGGGAGAGCTGCCTTCTTTGCCTGGGAGAGGAAAGAACATTTGAGGAGATGGGCTCAAGCTGGATCTTGAGTGCTAGGCAGGATTTTAACATTTCAGGGTCAGTTTCTAGAGATGAGATAGTAGGAGCCTAGGCATGGGAGCTGGGAATGAGAGGTGCACTGGAAGACAGGAAATCCACTGGGTCTCTCAGACTTAGATTGAAGAAAGAGATAAGTTGAATACAGAAAAGATTTTACCAATTATCTTGATTGATCACCATGTGTTGGGCACCATACTTATTATGTCCCATTTAATTTTCACAGCAGTGCTACAAGATGGAGTTCTACCTTACAAATAGGTAAACTGAAGCACAGAGAGATTAAATTACTCGTAAGATCACAATTGTATGGATCTGAACTGAAATATTTCCAGATCTTACTCTAAAGTCCATCGTCTTTCCTTGTACAAACTTTTTCTCTTGGCCTTGAATGACAGGATAATAATGGTTGGCACATTCAGTACTTCCTATGCACCAGGAACTGGACAAATCACTTTATATCCATTAACTCATTTACTCTTTAGAATAAACCAGTGAGGTAAGTATTCTTGTTATCACGTACAGATAAGAAACTGAGCCTAGAGAAGTTGATTAACTTACAGAGCCAGATTTAAACCTAGGACTATGATTCTTGAGCCCAGGCTCTTAACCACTCCACAGCCTTGCCTCTGTTGTGGAAGTTTCTGAGCTGGGGTCACAGAGTCCAGGTACCACATATAGTAATATTTTCCCTGGATGAAGCCAGTAACAGATCCAGAAATTCTTATTTCTTACCGTTAGCTCCTCAGTCTATCCATATCCCCCTCACTCCTTCCCCACCCCAAACACACAACTATAGTGTACTTGCTTGGTAGACAATATACATTGGAACTCCTTCAGCTCAGGCAACTAGCTGTCTCCCCCGGTCAGGAGTAGTGAAGGGGACCTGAGCAGGATCCCTGGCAATGGTGAAGGCCCCCTAAGTCAGCAGGGGCAGATGGGGGCTGTGATGGAGTTGGTGGGGATGGAGCTAAGGAGAGGAGCATGAAAGTTCCATTGACAGGGACCAAAGATAGTTCTTGCAGTGCTGATGCTGGGAAAGGAATCTCAAATGTGGTAGCCAATCTTTATGTTTTAAAAAACACCTCATACTAATCCTTCCTTAATTTAGAAGGCACTTCGACTCTATCAGGGGTGTCTGTACACAAATGGGAAACATTCAGCACAAGTTCACAGCTTTCAGTATGAGTTTAACATTTATTGAACACTTACCACACATCAACCAGAGGGAATACTGAAGGGTTTGGGGGATATTTTTTTCCCACTAGGGTGACCAACCAGATCTTGTTTGGCTAGAACTGTCTTAGTTTTAACACTGTAAGTCCCACAGCCCAGAAACCCCTCAATCCTGGGGATACCAGGACAGTTGGTCACTCTAACACAAGGTGTCTGTTCTCAAGGAGTTCACAGTCCAGAGATGATGGAGGAAAATGCATAAAGCAATCATGACAGTCCAAAGGTTTAGGTACAGTGTTTCATTCGGGAGGAAATGGCAGTTGGATGTCTTTACTGTGCTCACTAATGCTATAATATAGAGTGATTTCCATCCATTATAAACTCTGAGCATTAGCTCATTGGTGGATTGCACGGTGAGATGGAAATCATGGCAGAATTTATACTTAAGCAAAATTTTGTTTTTGTCTAAAATACACTATCCTTTTCCCCCTGGAATAAATTCTCCTTTCACTCTGTTAGTGATCCAATCTTTATGATATTTTGCTTTAATTGTCCACTGAGTATGTACAGGCATTGTCTGCACTAGGGCTGTCCAGTAGAAATTTAATGCAAACCATGTGTGTAATATAAAGTTTTCTAGTAGCCACGTTAAAAAAAAAGGAAAAAGAAACAGGTGTAATTAATTTTTTTTTTTTTTTTCTGGTACGCGGGCCTCTCACTGTTGTGGCCTCTCCCGTTGCGGAGCACAGGCTCCGGACGCGCAGGCTCAGCGGCCATGGCTCACGGGCTCAGCCGCTCCGCGGCATGTGGGATCTTCCCAGACCGGGGCACGAACCTGCGTCCCCTGCATCAGTAGGCGGACTCTCAACCACTGCCCCACCAGGGAGGCCCCAGGTGTAATTAATTTTAATAATATAGTATTCAATATATTTAACTAATACATTAAAATATTACTATTTTAATATGTAATCAATGTTAAAATTGCGTTTTTTTGGTACTAAGTCTTCAAAATTCAGTCTAGCCACATTTCAAGTGCTCGGTAGTCGTAAGTGACTAGTAGTTAGTTTTGGACACCACAGGTCTACACAAAGTCATGTATAGAATATGATTATTTTGATAATTGAAGTCAAAACTCTTTGCGTAAATTAATAGACTATTTTGAAGGAAAGTGCTTACTTCTGCCTAGGTTTTGGACTCCTCAGTAATATGGACCATGCTGCCACTGGTCCCTAGGTTCCAGCTGAATTAAACACAAATTCTAAGCACAAGAGCAGAAGCACATCTAAAGAGGAAAACTGCAAGCTGGTAGCTGTATGTTCTTTCTTAACTGTGGGAGCCCTGCTGAGCACATGGTAAAGAGGCCATTCTTAGGTCTGATTTTGAAATATCCCCAGGTGTTTCCAGTTACTTCCAAGGCGTATCATGGAGTTTGCAAAACAAAATATAATTTACATTCTTGGATTTATAAAAAGCAATTATTGTATGTGCCTCATGGTACGCTCTTGATGGGAAGGGGGGAGAAATGTGAAACCTAGCACACAATGAACTGATGTTGTAATTCCCTAAAGGCTGCAAAAACACAAACAAAAACAATGTGACAGAGATGATAAAGACACTATGAGAAAACATTGAGCTGGGGTTTAGCGAACCCAGTTCTCCGTCAGCATGCTTTGCCAAATGACTTATCTACTCAGTAATGTGGAACGAACACTGCCTTTCCTCCAGTTAAAAAAAGTTCTGACTCCCCCTTTTGTTTCCCATAAGCATTTCTGCTGTTTTTGCTCACTGAACCTCAAAATAACTGCACCCATACTCTGTTTTTCTCATTATTCATTTTGCAAACATTTATCGAGGCTTCCTATGTTTCCAGCATTGAGCTAGGTCCGGGGGTTGGGGGAGGAGTTACAGAAACGCTCACCGTCTAGTGCGCGAGACAGAGAAGCAAACAAAAGAGCTGCAGAGCGATCATTTCCGGAAGCCAGTTCTTACGACGAAGGGCTAAGTGAGCCCAGCTGGAGAGCTCCGCCATCAGTGCGGGATCTGGTTAGGTAGGGATTGGTCCGGGTGCGGATGGCCTTGTAGAGCAGTATTACCTGATCTGGTTGGAAGGGCGGGGAGGAGGTGGAGAAGGCTCTTGAAGCAAACAAGCTGAGCCAGGGGAGCAAAGATGTTGAGGTTCTACCAACAACAACGTCATTGCCAGTTAACGCCTCAGCAGTTTGTGGTTGGACTGGGACTCCAAAAGTTAGCAGAAGCAGGCAGGGCAGGGATGACCCTGGATGAGAAGCACCACATATTGACTTTGACACATTTTTCTCCTGGACTGGCCTTGACCTGTCGTTCGAAGTGATCTCAGTGACACTTTGACACCATTCCTTCCTTCCTTCTATTTATTCATCCAAAATTTTGAACTCCTACTGGATGCCAAGTGTAGATTGGGACTAGAGGAAGGAAAAAAAGGAATAGGACGAAATCCTTCCCTTTGGAGTCGGGGGTTGGGGAGGGTCACTCGTAGGCACACATATTATGATGTGGTATCTGCAGTGGCAAAGGCAAACTTGGGAAATGGGGAAGAATCCCCTGACTGGTACCTCAAGTTCAGGAGCCAGAGATCTAAGAAGAGGAACATCACTCCACCGCCCCCCTGGACTCTCAGATATATTCAGGAGGGCTTTCAGCTTCCGCAGCTCCTGGGATTTGGGGCATGACATGTGTAGCAGACACTATACAATTTTACCTGGATTTTGAGGGCCAAGGAGACCCCCAGCTGACACTCGGTAATACTGGGATGAAAGACACGACCAGAAGCAGGTGACCTCAGTGTTCTCACTCTGGGACAGTGTTGTGTGTGTGTGTGTGTGTGTGTGTGTCACAGCCATTGACAGTCAAGTAAATGTCAGAGTGGTGCGAAGGGCCCACGTGCAGAGCCTGTTCCCTGATTCCTGGATCAAACCTGCTGTTGGAACTGGAGTGTCTTTAGACATCCTTTATTCTTTTTTCAAAATCCTTCCCTTAATGACTGAAAAGGCTGAGATCTAGACACGTGCATTGATGTGTCATGAGGTGCTATGACCGGATCCTGTGTTACCCTGGCTCCCTGTGTCCTTCTTTCCATCGTGCTGCCTTTCTGACCAACTCTGAACAATCAGGGCAGCACAGCTATAGACATAGGAAGACCTTATCCAAGTTCACTTTGGGTAAGTTCAGCAGCACAGGCCAAGGCCCTCTGCTTTGTTACACTGCCCTGCATCCTTGTTTAGGGCCTCACTTCCTCCTGGCTGGAGAGTCTCATCTGTGATGTTGTTCAGGGCTGTATCCCAGCACCTGGTATTTAGGGGATGCTCTGTCACTGTTGATTGATTGAGTGGATGACATGTAACTCCATCCAGCTCCAGTCATACAAACCCAGACTGAAGCCGCCAGAAGCTCTGGGCTGTCTTCCCACTCTCACTGGCTGTTGCAGTAGTGGCAATAATGCCTTGTATTCAGATGGCCCTTTGCTATTTCCAAACCCATTAGCCTGCTTGGCCACATTCAGTCTCGAGTATCCCTACAAGGTGAACATTTGCCTGAGAGTAAAGGAAGCCTGAGAAGTTCTGGACTTTTCTTTGGCACTTTCATTTAGGCCCACAAAGCCTGAAAAACCAGAAAGTTGCTGTATGTTTTTTAGACTCTGAGGGAATGGCATCATTTATCACAGTTTAAGATTGATTCTTAAATGCATGCATGGCATTAAAGGGGCTGTACCTCCATCAGTTGTTTGTGGAACTATAATTTATTCAGCTCGAGTTTTTCCTGGATACACTCAGCCCAAACTTTGGTGGGTATTTGGTGATCACATACAAATTTCTTACAAGCGTCTAAGTGTGGGAATGCAAAGATGTTTCAGCCCAACAGAGGTCTGGGTTTATGCCTTCCTCACATCTGATTTCCTCATAGAGTCCACTTCCTCACATCTGAGGGGAAGAACCACATCTGTGCTGGTCAATTCTGCAATCCCAAGACCTGGCATTTTCAGTGGATGGATGGATGGATGGATGGATAGATGGATGGATGCATGGATTGATGAAAGTTCAAAGAATCTTCCTATTTGAGAGAAGTTTTGAGCTCTCCCTCTTTGTCATTCCAATTGATTTCTTCATAGAAGAGCATTATAATGACCAGACAAAAAGGAGTGAATTCATGGATACAGAGAGCAGTTTAAAAGGACAGATAGCAGAGAATTTCTCCACACACAGAAAAGAACCTGGGGGAAAATAAATGTTAAAAATACACATGTGTATTTTTGAGGGCCAGGTACTTTATCTTACTTCATTCTCACAAAAACATCCTGATAGGAAGAGCAACAACTTAGTGACTATTCCCCTGTGTAGGTTACTTTGCTGAGGACTTTCCATGCATCATCTTATTTAAAATTTGCAACTTAATCAGGCCGACACTATTATTATCTCCATTTTACAGATGATGAAACAAGCTTCGAGAGATGAAACAGGATGTGACAGTTGCAGGAATTGGACCTAAATCCAAAGAATATGTTCTAAACTGCTATGAGTTATGGTAAGGAGGTTAATTTGATTTTCTTTTAGAGAGATGAAGAAACTGAGCCTTAGAGAACTTGAGAATCCTGCTCAAGCCAGTAAATGGTAGAGCCAGGACTCAAATTTAAGTCGGCCTTACTGTAAACCCTACCTTCTTTTCAACCTCCAAACTCTCTTCTTTTTTTGACACGCTCAGTGGCTTCAAGGCAGACCACCAAAAGTGACTTTAGATGGATACAGAAAGAATATTTTTGACCAGAAACTTGGGGATGGTATCTGATACACACTAAAAGAAAAAAAACAAAAACAAAAAAACACCAAGATTTCCCTAACAGAAAACAGAATTAGGCCCCTGTCGGATGATTTTAAACATTATTTAAATTCTTTTCAAAAAAACTTATTTTATTGAACAAGCATTTCATGCTCTTGGTATAATATTCAAACTATACAAAAGGATATGTTGTGAAAAATAGCTCTTCTTCTCTCCCTCCGTTACCCAGTTCCCCTCCCATGGAGCTACTCATTACACCAACACTGGGGTAGTGGGGGATTAACCTGGCCTGCCTCACCGCCCCGGTCCACACACCCTGCCTGAGAGCAGGAGGAAGGGGGAGAGAGGAAAAGAGGTTGGAGGCAAGTGAATGAATGGCATCTGCCCCTACTGGCCCTCACTGGAGACAGGAAGTTAGAGACCAAGGTGATACAACTATTGGAGGGATACTGGACCCCAGCCAAGCTGGGTTAGGGTAGGTCCTTCCCCCTGCCCCGCTGTGCTGCTGCAGTAGAGCCCATCTGGCCTTGTTCCAGTGCTGAGACTGGGAGCTTGGGAGCGCCCAGAGGCCACTCCCACTGGGAACGTTTGCACGTTCCTGATTGGCTGTGAGTCACCTCTAGGCCCAAGCCCGTGGGGCGCAAGAGGAGGAAGAGGCCTGAAGCTGTGTGGTAACAGTAGCTGACCAATTGGGTGTGAAACATGTCCCTTCTGGGGACATTTTGGGGCTGTGAGCTGAGGTCACACTTTTAAATGGGTGGAGGTGATCAAGCGGTAGGCATAGGCCCTTGATAATGTTACCACTTAGTGAGTGCACTGCTGACTACGTGAATTACAGCCATTTCCTCACTTCAGTCAAGCATGTGATCTCCTCAAAGAGAAGTTTTTGGCTGGCCCACTATTTGTCTTGCTGAGGACTGATGAAAGTGGAGGACACTGGGGAAAAAAACAATAAAGGAAAGAAGTCTTGCCTGGTTCCCAGACTGTGCGTAGCCTTAGAGGAGAAATGCTTGATCCCCCCAGTTGCAGCAGAAAATATCCTTTGACAGTCATTGGTTGCTGCTGTTGTTTTTGTTTGCCAACCTTGAAGAAGCCCTCAAGATAATTTTATCCAAATCCCTGCCATTGAGAGATGAAGAAACTGCAGGTCGGCTGAGGGTGTAGTGACATGCCCAAGGTCATAGTCAGTACCAGCATCACCTGGCCGAGATGACCCACTGGAGACCCATCCGGCTGGCAGGTGGAGGGTGCACCCCACTTGGTCACAGACTCAGCAGATTGTTCCCCACAGCACTGTTAGTGCTTGTCAGCATGTTCCTTGCCTCTGAGTTCTAGGGCTGGAAAATCAGGTTTTTCAGGTCTAGAAACCCCACAACTCGTTCTTCACTTCCCCAGCCGAGCCTCAAAGTCCTCAGAAAATCGATTTATGATAACCAGACTTTCCTGAAGTTGATTTGTAATCAAGAAAGCTAATAATTTACAAGGGGGATACAGTCTATTCCAGAATCTCTTTACCTGGTAGGAGGCCTCCTTGTGAAATCAAAAACATAGTAGGAAAATTGCCTGATAGGCAGAGAATTATAGAGCAGGAAGAATAGGTCTAATAAAATTTATTCAATATTTGGGCTGGGAACATTTACTGTTGCCCCTCCTTTTTTCATGGAAAGAGTTGCATCTTGGGTTTGAATTTTAGCTCTGACATTGCTAGCTATGTGACTTTAGCTAGTTGTTTGACCCCTCTGAGACTTCGTTTCTCCACAGGTCCAGTGGGGTTACCTACCAAATATACCATCTCCTTCTCTTAGATGGTGTTGGATGCACTGAGATTTGGGTTCTCAAATGCTGTTAAGTGGGCTGTAATTTCCACCTGTCCTTTTCTAGGCGAAAAGTGACAAAAGACAAAAAGAGTGAGTTTTCATCATGCTAAATTCATTGAAGTATTTGGTGTTAAAATGTCCTTTATTTCACCAAAAGATGGTGATAAGAGATCATTTTTCTAAAAACTGTTCTTACTTAGCTGCATAAGAAGTCGATCTCTTCATCTAGTCACGCAGGACTAGTGCCTGCATCTACAGGAATATCTGGATTAATTGACTGCAGCAAAATAAGGAAGTGTACCCTCTTTTGCTTGTAGGTCTTCTACTTGGTTAGTGGTTTCAGTGAATTTAGGAATAAAAGCTGAAATTTCTAAAATAGAAAAATTTAAGTCCGTGCTATTCAGTCTCAAACTTCTAATTTGTCTCAAGAGAGAATGTTAGCATTTGGTGGCACCCAGGTTTTTGTGACATGTTGTTCCCTATCTGCCTACCACATCTACCTTTGTTGCCTTTCTTTGAATACTCCAGTGTCTGGTGACTTGGGTTTTATGCAAGACCATTAATGGGGGTGCAGAAATTATGCCTGAACTTGGTTGGAGTCCCTAACTCCTCTTGGGAGGTTTGTCCAGCAGGTAGAACCAGAAGAGAACTTCGAAGCCAGCACAGTGGCGTTCCACTCTGCTCATGGGTCAGTAACTTCCAGAACCATTGGGGGGGATGGGTGAAGCTGCTGAGGAAGACTTCAGCCTGTGGCTTTATGTGAAGAGAAAAGAGAAAAGAGAGAGTGAGAGGAAGGAAGGGAGGGAGGGAGGGAGGGAGGGAGAAAGGGAAGGAGGAGAGGATTATTATTTGAGAGAGTCAGGCTCTTTAAATAAAAAAATCCATATGGCCCTCTAGAGAGAAAAAAAAAAAACCAAAAGCAGTTAAAATTTGAGAGCTACACTGTGAGCGACACCTGCTGTGTTTAGAGGAGGAGTTATTTAAATAGCAGCAGCCTGGCGTCACTTCCGGTGCACGCAAGCTGTTATTCTGCGCTGGAAACTTGAGCAGAGGAGAAGGGAGAAGGAAAGAGTCTGGGTGAGCTCGCTTAAACCCAAGCTTGGGTAGAGGAGGGGCATGTCTGGCTGACGCTGCCAGCCTCGGTAACTGGTAACTTCCACGGTGGGAGCCTCACTCTCACTCAATCTGCATTCTTGTAAGACAGGCATGTGGTTGGTTCCCTTCCGAGTTAGCCAGCAAAAGCCAAGGTTTCACCCTGTTCACAAGCTTGTGAAGGCTTTTCTTGTAACCTATAGTTGTAGACTGCAACTATTTTGACTCTTGTGAATCATTTCATGTAAATCAAGGGAGGCTGAAAACCCAAGCAGGGCCCTTCTGGCAGCTTCCTGGGCTGCCCGCCCCCCTTGGAACAGCTGGGGAGCAATGCTATGCCAGAATATCTGAGGGTGTTTGCAAACATGGCTCTGGGAAGATAGTGAAAGGGTCTAGGTCCACATTTTTGTACCGGAGGCAAGACTGTGGAGGGCTGGGGGAAGATAGCCACATCCCTCACCCTCCTGTGTCATAGCAATAGTTGGAAAGCCTTGCTGACATTTGGTGGTGGAGGCAGGGTGTTTCCGTCACTGACGTGCACAGAACGTGGGGCTAGCTCCAGCTGTGATCAAAGGAGAGGAAAGTTCAGACTACCAGCATCTTTTGTCTGGACTAGCCTCCTAACTACCTTTCTTGTCTCAGTGCACTGAAACCTGCCCTGCTGGCTCATAAGAGTTGATTGTGCATGGATCGGTCCTAACGCTGCGTTCAGCGACATCAAACTGGTAAGCTTGAAATTGGCCTTGATGGGAGAATTTACACTACAGAAATTGTCAAGTGCCACAAATCAAGGCTTTTGTTTTTCCCCAAAGATCGATTCATCAACACAGCACCTTGCTGCTTCCACTCCTGTCCCCCTACTTTCATTTCCTTCCACAGCTGTAGTGGCTCATCAACAGATAAAACTGATTGTTATCACCTGTAGTTTAAAACATCCACCATAGGAAATTCCCTGGCGGTCCAACGGTTAGGACTCCGCACGTTCACTGTTGAGGTCCCGGGTTCAATCCCTGGTCAGGGAACTCCCGCAAGCCGTGGGGCACGGCCAAATAAATAAATGAAACAAAACATCCACTGTCTTCCCGTTGTTCTGAAAAGGACCACAGTCTTCACCATGGCTTATGAGGCCAGCCTGCACAGTCTGGCCCCTACAAGTCTCCCCTGCCTTTTTTTGCATTATGCGTCACCTCACTTTATGTGCTCCATCAGTTCCTCCAACACAGCTTCAGTTTCTCACCACCAGTTCTAAAGCACGAGCTCTTTGTACTGCAGTGTAAAGAGTTATTTGCCGCTCACCAGATATTCACAAACTTTCTCACATTTCCCAGCCCACTTGCTGTTGGGCGGGACCATGTGACCAGTTCTGCTGAGTGAGCTGTGAGTTGAAGTGACACGTAGCAGAAGATTTAGGAGCTGATGTGCCATCTTCCAGCCTTCTCTTCTACAGCTGCAATCATGGAGGCCATATGTTGAGACAGCAGAACCACAGGATGAAGTAACCGGATTGCTGAGTCAGCACATGGAGAACAGCTGTCTTTAGAGAGCTGCCTGATTGTCTGTGGATGTCAGGGAAATAAACATTTGTTCTGTTTAGCCACTGAGATTCGAGACAATTTTGTTACCACAAAATAATTTAGTCTAGCAGTTCTCAAACATTTGAGTCTCAGGACCTCTTTAAACTCTTAAAAAATTACTGGTAATCCTAAAGAGCTTTAACTTATGTGGATAACATCCAGCAATATTTCCATATCAGAGATTAAAACTGGGACTTTTAAAACTGAGAAAAACTTTTAAATGTGTACCTATAAATTCCTTTTAAAGTAAAAATAATAAAACCATTACTTAATATGAATATGACATTTTATGAAAAAGAGCTAGCTTCCAAAACAAACTAGTGAGGATTATAGTGTTTTACATTTTTGCAAATCTCTGGATTAATTGAAGATGGCTGGATTCTCATACTGCTCCTGCATTTAATTAATTGCAATCTGTTCTGTTTTTGTGTTGAGGTGTGTGAAGAAAATCTGGCTACACACAGATAATGTAGTTAAATAGTCTTTTCTGCTGATTGTGAATTTTCTTTCTGGATACCACATCAAAACTTGACAAGTGGTAGTTTTTTAAAAGCTAGCTACAATATGGAATCTGAAATCATACCAATGAACTTTTCATACTCTGTTACATTAAAGTCCATTAGGCTCTCTTGCACTTTGAATGGATCCTTTATTTACCCATGCGTGATTTTGTGACCTCATGCACTGGTTACTTGGAAAAGATTGGTTCACTGAGTTATTTCATTATATAGTATATTTAAAAATCACATTAATTAGTATCAGCATCCATCTCACTGGAGTCTTTAAGTATTAGGAAGCTGTCAAGCTCATAATAATGGCTACAAGTTTTCTATAATTCTAATTTTTGTTTGAAAGCTTGAATTTTTATCTTTGGCAACAAACACTGTCAGTTATTTTCCTTGAAGTGACAGATTCACTTTATGCATTCTTAAAAATATATGTATCTACCAAGAACCCAAGATGGAATAACCATAGTTTGGCAGTAGTTCTTTTTCAAGTAAAAACTGTGTTCCATGAAAAAAGCAGCTAGTTCCATTTACGACTCAAAATCAAACAACTGCTTTCCCTGCAGACAACCATCGCATTTCTGTAGGCAGTAGAAGTGCTTTGTGCGTACTTCCCATTTGTCACAGAGAATATTGAAGAGCTGTGTACCCAAGGGTAGTGATTTAATAAAGGAAATAACTTTTACTGCTTAATTAAAGGCGTTTCTAAGTAAAACTGACTTTTCCCCCCCTGCAAGTGCATGGAAAAAGAATACAGTGGCTACGAGTACAGTCTGGTGCCATTGCCTTCGTTTGTGCTAAGGCCTCAGCAGTGCTACCCACCAGTGCTTTTGTATCATCAGTGCAAATGTCGTTCCAGCTGAAAAGGGGCAATGAAATCTTAGTAATAATTATAAAAATAACGTTGACCTCAGAGAACCTCTGGAAGGATCTCTGGTACACACAGTGTTCTGAGGACCGCACTTCGAGCACTCCAGTCCAGCCTGTGCTCACTAAGGCACTCATACTTTTCCTTCTGGCTGGAATGGAGCCCCTCCCCCACCTCTTTATCATTGTAGATATGATGCCCGGGTTCATGACCAACCTTAGGGATCCTTCTTTGACTTCCTAAGTCTATTCCCCTTTAAACATTCCCGCATACCTCATGTACATCTTCACTTACCACAATAGTAATTTACATTGACATCTATCTTCCTTTCTAGATTTTAAGCACAGGTAGCGTTGGGATGGGTTTTACGGTCTCACTATTACATTTTCAGTGTCTGGTACATACTAGGACTCAAATCTTTGTTGACTGAGTAAACATGGGGTTCTGAAAAAAACATGTGAGAAGGTCTGATGGAGGCTCCTGTTGATTTGGGAGCAACTAGAATGACTCCCAGACCTCAATTAAACTTTCGCTCACCTAGGTTTTCTCACGAACAGATTCCATATTAAAAAGATAGCAGGCCTGTGACTGGTATCTATGCTCAGCTCTTTCCCGTTTCTGAAAAAGTCATGTGTATGTGTGTGTGTGTATGTGTGTGTGTGTGTGTGTGTGTGTGTGTGTGTGTGTGTGTACGTGTACGCGTGTGCGCATGAGAGAGAATGGGTCTGGGGAAGGGACACTGACTCTTCCTAATTACCTCTATAACGGGGCAAAGCGCTAACAATATCTGAAAATGTTACGCAGTTCTATGTTTTTATCTCATCCCTTGGAACCTTTAATAAGAGCTGCTAATAAGTAGGAAATTGATTTCTGTACTAATGCATTTGCTTCCCCTGTGAAGATGGGTAAGTTCTATGAGGATAAGCACCATGCCTTTCTCCTCCTTTCTTTCTGTCTATAGTGCCCAGCCCAGCACCTGGCATACAGAAAACATTCAATGAACGTTCATTGAATTGTCATGTGGGAAGAAATAAAGCCATGTGGCAGGAAGAAGGAAAGGCAAAGAACTTGAGTTGGGAGCTGACTACCAAAGATTATCCAGCCCCACCATCTTCCCTGTCCAGGAAGAGGTTTAGGCACAGCCTAATGGCTGCTGTTGGCCACAGTCAGCAGCTCTTAGACCCATCCCCTTTCTATTTTTTATATCCAAGACGTCCAGGGCCAAACCACTCCACCTTGCTGGAGAAGGGTTGGGGCCACTCCTATGGTTCTCAACCAGTGCTGTACATTAGGTCCTCCTGGGGATCTTGTGAAAAATACCATCTCTCTAGGGAGGACCCCAGGCATCAGTATTCTGAGGAGGTCCCCAGGTGATTCTGATACGCAGCCAGGATACAGAGCCACTGAGCCAGACAAGGAGGGGGGCACTCAGGTGCTCAGGGGGCTCCCCCTATCTCCATGAGAATGAGTCAAAAACCAGGTAATGCGTCCCTGAGAGATTACCATGTGGCTTTTGGTTGCCATGATGGCTGTCACTGCAAGAGAAGCATGCATGGGCCTGGAAGCAGCTCCACGCCTGATTCCTGAGCCATGGGACCACCTCTGGGTGGTCTCAGGCTTGTGCTGCTTGAGTGTTCCTTGCATAATCCACCTTTAAAGCACCATCGTCTCAAAATCTGTTCTTCACATCTTTCAGTTACTTGAACTAGAGGCAAGTGGAGTGGCATGATGCCCTAGGAAGACAGGTGTGCGATTAAATTCCTCTTAGGGTGAAACTCCCCAGGGGGTCACATGCTGAGAGTTCCAGGAGCAGTGCTTATAATAAACCATTGTTTATAGTTCAGTTTGAGTTCAATAGCTCAACAACCCCCCTCTCCCACTTCTCCTCCCCACTCTCCCACCCAATGGTTTACCTCTAATAGGGTTCTTTAATCTACTCTCTAATGGTGGGACGGATACACCACCCAGGTCCAGTTATAGTTTTAATGGTGTTTACACAGTCAAAGTAGCTCAGCTTGCTAGACCATCGAGCCTCAAGGACAGGCAGAGCATCTGCTCAGGGCTCTGTTAAATTAACCTTTAGTCAGTTTGCCCTAATTGATCCAGTGCTTCATTCCCAGGGCATTCTAAGTATTTAAAAGCATGTAAGGAAAGATCTGACTAACCTGTAACCATGGTGGTTTAAGAGAGCTGCTACAGTATTCCTTTTGAAATATACCACTGAACTAAAAAATTTTTAGGAGGTATTGGGCTGAACATAAATTAATTCATTTGGGGCAAGATCAGTCTTTAAAATGTGGACCAAAATGTAGGAACATGAAAGCACTTGTTTTGTACTCAAGGAAGACTTGCTGCAACACTGACATCCCTTCCCCTGGTTAGAACATTTGTAAGAGCCTGTATGCCTCAGCAGCTTTCATCAATAGAGGGACGATATATGGTGACCTCTGTGCGTCAACAAATGGGATTTGCCCGGCAGAGGTGCACAGACTTCAGAGAACCCTACCAGGCTTGGAGTGGGTTCCATCTATGGCCAGAAGCTTGCCAGCCAGAGCTCAATGGAGTGGGTGGCATAGGATCTAGAGTGGCGGAGACCCAGGTTAGAATCTCAGCTCTCACATCTACTGGCTTTATGACCTTGGTCAGTCTCTTAACCAGGTTAAGTTTCCATGTTCACATGTGTAAAATGCGGAGGATATTAGTACCCACCTCCCGGGGTTGATATGAGGACTAACAAAGATAACACATGGACAGCATTTGGCATGCAGTAAACACACAATAAACGTTAGCAGAACAAAAAAACAAAGCAAAACAAATTAAAACCGAAACAACAACAAAAGGAGGATAAGAAGCCCTGAAGAGCTACAGAAAAATTTTTAGCTACTTGAAACTGGCACCGTCCCCTTCCTTTCCACCCCTGTCTGCGAGCATGCTAATTGCAGTGACCTCAAAGTAAAATATATTTAGTATGTTATAGTATAAATATTGTACGTTATAGGTGTCTAGAGTTCAAGTGCCCTTGATAAATTCAGGACAAAAATGAGAACTAGCCCCGTGATACTTGCTGTTCTCAGAGGAGACTTCTAGAACCCACGAGTGTCGATGGGTGCTCTTTTTCTGAGCATACAGTCAGACTACATTTCCCAGCCCCCCCGTGCAGTTAGTTGTGGCCACCTGATTGAATTCTGGACAATGGAAGTGAGGTGGGGCCACTTCCGAGTCTGGCCTGCTAAACCCTCCTAGGTGCAAGCTTTGTTCCTTTTCATTTGCTGGCTGAATGGAGAGGACACCAAGGACATGAAGAGCCTGAAAGAGGGCCAACCCAGAGGGAATAAGGAAGGCTCACCTCCTACCTACACTGGATTGTGACACAAATGAGGAAGACATTCTTATTGCTTCAAGCTACTGATACTTATGGTGTGATCATAGCAGCTTGCCTCTTCTGATGGATACAATGAGTTTTTTTAATCTTTTGCTGGTCTCTGCAGGGTGGGTAAGCACCAGATAGGCAGTCAGGAGAGCCGGTCCTAGTCTGGGCCCTACCCCTTGCTTCCTAATGCACCTAAATGGTCTCAGAGAGCTGAGAGTCTGAAAAGGAGGTCAATGATTCCTTCCTCTCTGATGATGACACAATTGCCTCTCTGCCCGAGCAGAGACTTGGCTGGGAAATGCGTTTTGCTAAGCCCTTGGAAGGAGATGCCAGCTGCCCTTCCCCTCCTTTTCCTGGAGTTTGACTTATGTGCTGGCTCTGCAGCTCAGCACACTGCAAAAACTATATGGTTCAGTTACTTAAACTAGTTCAATGACTTTATCCAAGTCCCTTCACTACTTTGGGCCTCAGTTTCCTTGTCTATACAATGGGAATAATGATTCACCTACCAAAGAGAGTTCTTATAAGAATTAGAGATAATTTTTACAATGTGTGGATCACAGTGCCTGGCACTGGTAATCACACAACAGCAAGTTGTTGCTCTTAAATCTGTGTGCTTGAAACTTGGTACAGTCCAAAAACATTTGTTGAGCACTTGCTGTGGGACGCAGAGGCATATGGGTAGGAAGAGCTCTGCCCTCAATGCATTTATGCTCCAGTCCTGGCACCCCCCTAACCTCCTCCCACCCCTCCCCATCTCCCCAAACACACACATGGGCATGACTTGGCAATATGAAGTAGAAAACAAAGAAATGAAAAAAAAATTTTACACTTTGGGTGAAATGTATGGTATGTGAAGTTTATCTCAATAAAGTTGTTATATATATATATAAAAATAAATTACTGGGTACAGAATTTTACTTTTTATACTTCTGTTGCATTTGATTTTGTTTTGTTATGATACAGTTTTTTACCTTTATAATTAAAAGGGAATAAATATGTTTTACTTACTACAAAAAAAAAAAAAAAAAAAAAAAGAAAAAGAAATGAATTTTCAAAGGGACGAATTCAAAGGGATATCTGGGGCCAGGCTTCTGCTCTCCTCCCAGGCTGTTACTTGGAGTCAGGTATTCCTTCCTTAAGGAATTTCTCCCTTTTAGTCCAAGGCTTGGCAAAATTCGGTGGTTAGACCCTGGGCAGGAGGAGTTAAACCTCAGAGGGCTCTCAGTCAGTAGAAAGGCCTCAGATGCAGCTTAAGATTGACTCCTTTGGTCTGAAGGAACCTGGGGAGAAGGGAGAGGTCAGAGTTCAGAATCATTGCTCTGTTTCCTGGGTATGAGGGGTGAGGGAATCCGGAAGCCTCACAGAGTAAGAGAGGGACAAATAATTATATATCCATGCATTAATATTCTGAATGTAAGATCTTCAGTAGTCATTCCAAGCACAGTGTAACAAAGCCTTTAAGGACAGGCTTAAGAAGGATTAATTTACAAAGACCCAACAGGTAGAAACCTCTAAGATAATTGTGAATGGAAAAATGATACCATGTTTTCTTTTGCACATGTGTCCCTTATAGTTCTAGGAATAAGTAAAACAAATTTCCCAAATTCTCTCTCCGATTTTGCTCTAGGACAGTGCTTGGAGATCACACTATAAACCCTCTCCTTTATAATATATGAAGCAACTTAGAACTATGGTCCTCAATCTTCTATTCACAAAAATAAGAGTTTTAGGACCAAACCTAGGAATTTTGTGCATCAGAGCTATCTGGAAAGATGCCAAGCTTGCTCTGTATCCTTTGCTAAGGACAACGGCCCTCCCACAGTTCCCTGCTGCAGGAAGCTGACTCTAAGGCTGGGGTTGAAACAAAGGTGGCCACTGGACTGGACCAGGCTGGAGTGGCCACCAAAGAAGCTGTCCAGGGGATGGATACACACCTGTGAGATGGTCTTGTCTGGGAAGCTCTGCCCAGGAAACTTCCCTTCCTGCTCAGGGAGGAAAAATGAACCAACACTTTTAGTGGTAAGCTCGTGAGAGTAGGAATCACCATAGCAACAGGGCATGAGAATGAAGACCTTCGACTCTCATATCTGAAGAGGGGATCCTAGGCCTGTCTTGGGTCTTGAAAAGGAGCTGCTCCTGGTTTCCATGAGCTTCTTTACCTGTCTATAACCGTCATGTAATAGTGATAGATACGTGACTAACAACTCCCATTACTTGAGGAAACTTGAAGGAATTTCTAACAATGTGTAAATCTTGGTCTCAGTATTTATGAATTGGAGCTGTGTGGGGAAATCTTACTTATGACTAGAATTTATCAGGCCACACAGGGGAGAGGATTCTTCTAGGGGGACACAGCTGCTCCAGGTATAGAGGCATGGACGGTCAAGGTGGGTCCATATGACTAACAAGAAGCATGAGAGGGGGGATGGCAGGCTGTGGGGTTGGAATAGTAGGATCCAGATTGTCAGGGGTCTGCTTGTCATGCTGAGGTTTGGACGAGATCCTTAAGCAGGGTGAGGGATGGGACATGATCAGATTCACTTCTCTGTTGGTTTCCTTTGGGTTACAAATACTGTTAACACTAGTACAGACACACTGAGAAAAAGGAGGCCAAGAAATGATCACATCAGCTGCACATTCAGGTCTCATAGAGAAGCAGAATGTCAGTCAGCACACAGCCATGGCTCTAGGGAACTGAAATCGAGGCCTTAAAAAAATTGTTTTAAATTCTAGATGGTGCCATTTTGCTTTTCACAACTCAGCATTCCAATCACAGTATTGCCCCCTTGGAATACTTTCCTACTTTAAGTTCCCAGGGCTTGAAGGAAAGATGTTTAAGGAATATTTTCATATTGTCTTTCACACTTAAATTCAAATGTTCATGTCTAATGAACCACAGGCTGCTGCTGTAACCCAGAGAGCATTAATTGTTCAAGGACCAGAGTGAAGTCAGCATCGTGTGGTACATGGAATCCCTTTGACCACAATATTGAAGTGACGGGATGTTTGTCCTTCATGAAGCATGGCATGAAAACCTTGGCTATGAAGTTGCAGTTAAAATAATAATAATAATAATTTTTTCTTTATTTTGTAGTTAGTAAACATTGTGGCTTAAAAAGACTGAGTCACTGTGTGGTGTGATGGACTTATGGTCCTATAAGTTTGTAAACTTTAAGGGGTCTAGGAAGAAATATGTGATCTGATTTAGGCCGTAAAAAGCTTAGTTTCATAAACTTTAAATTTAGTCCACTCTCTCAAACAAGGGTAATATACTCCAGAGCTCGATTCCCTAACTGTAGTTCCTATAATGAAAATCAGGAGTTACAACTTCTAACGACTGCTGTTTACAGACCCTCAGGGCTGGTCAATATGTAAGTTGGTGCAAACTTTCTGGAAGACTATTTGACGATATGTATCAGGAACCTTATATGTGATCACATGCTTTGACTCAGAAATTCCGCCTCTGGGAATAGTATCCTAATCAGATATATTTATCACAACATTATTTATATTAAATCCAAAGTAAAACTACCGAAAGATCCAATTATAGGGAACTTACCAAATAAAATTATGGTATATAATTCATGTGATGAATTATTAAGAAGTCAGGAAAATGTTTTCAAAGGATATTTAATTCATGGAAAATTATTCACAATATAACCTTATTTGAGAAAAGGACATAAAATGACACACACACAAACACACACATATGCATATATGTAAAGTTTTGGGTATGTATTTATATACATTTTTAAATGCTTTAAAAGAAAACCTGGGAGAAAATACTCCAAATCAAAGACCGTATGCAATAATCAAATGTTAATAGCATTTGCCTTTTGGTGGTCGGTTTACAAATGCTTTAATATTTTTGTTTTTCATTAATTTTCCTAATTTTCCTCAATGCATGTATACTATGAATATAGTCAGGAAAAATTTTATTTAAGCCACACACACAAAATTATCATTTGAATAGTCATTAGTCGAAAGGATGATTACATTCAGAAAAACAGAACAAAGACCAAAGCTTTCACTACCCCCAATCTGTTGACACAATTACAGGGAATAAGAAGGTGACCTTACTTAGGTCTCCGTTCTTTTTCCAGCTTATTCCTTGGGTGAGTTGATGAAGCCAAACCAGATTCACTGTGGTCTCCCAGGCCTGTCATCATCATCATCACTGCTAACAGGTATTGGGCACGTGCCATGTGCCAGACATTTTCAGAAGGGTTTTTCACATATTGTCAATTAACCCTTACAACAGCACTTTGGAGTAGGTATTATTATTGTCCCTGTTTTACTGATGAAGAAACCAAGCAACAGAGAAACTTGCCCGAGTTGACACAATTAGTAAGGGATGGAGCTGGATTCAGACTCCACGGAGTCTGACATGCTGTAATGCAAGGCCCTATGCTGCACTGCCTGTCAGAAATCAACAGACAATACTGGAATTTTGGGAACTAGAGGAGATCAGAGACTTTTGCTCTTTTTTAAACAAAGGAATTTTTTTTCAAATCAAACTCTGTGTAATTCCAATATCTAAAACATTTCTTTCTAAAGGAGGGGTTACTTCTGGTTTAGTTGAGGCAGAAGCTGGGGTCCCTTGCTGTGCCTTTTCCTCATTTCCCATTGAGGGCGCTGTGGTTCCTTAGATTTGTGCAAGTCTTCTGAAAAATTCTTGTCCTGTTCCAACTACTTCTACTTAGAGATTGGAAACCTGGGCAAAGAGCTTTTAAAAGCCCTGCCCTAGGGCGGCCAGTTAGTATGTGCATAAGCCAGTGTTTCTCTAGTATCACCCCAGAGTACACATGTACCTTACTCAGGACTCTTTCTGTTACAAGGAACAGAAACCCAACTCAAACTTGCTTACACAGAAATGGGAATTTATTAGTTCAAATAATTAAGCAGTCCAAGGAGATGTTGGCTTCAGGTATAGCTAGATCCACGAGCCCAATATCACACAAGAGGCTCTGTCCCTCCCTTTAATTTCTTAGCTCTGCATCCCTATGAATTAAGTTCCCGTTCTCAGGAAGACTCTCCACATTGTACACTTATTCCGTAACAGCTCTGGATGTGCAGGATTCCTGCATGGTAAACTGGATAATCTGTGTATCCTTCTAGTTAAGATTTGTTGACCTTTATTCTGTTAGTGGTATGATGATTAGGTCCCTCGTTCCCCATTTAAGAAAGAGAAAAGAAATGAACACAGAGTGCATAGTGGTCCATGACATGCACCATCACCTTCTGTAGGCGTGGTGGTAAAAAGCTCCTCCTGGTAGCCAGGCACCCTGATCCATTGATCTCTAGGTCTATCTGTTCACAAAAATTACACCGTCTTGATTACTACAGAAAGTCTTGAATTCAGGTATAGTAACATTCCTACTTGGTGATGGTGGTGACGGTGGGTGGTGGTGTTATTGCCATCCTCCTCCCCCTTTACTTCCTCCCCACCCACCCCACATTCTTCTTCTGTCAGATTTATTGATGTATAATTTAAATACAATAAAATTCACCAATTTTAGCTGGGCGATTTGATAACTTTTCACAAGAATATATGCATATAGTCATGTCATTACCACAAGCACGGTAAAGAAGAGTTTCATCATTCCCCAAAGTTTCTTTGTGCCCCTCTGCAGTTAATACCTGGTTACCACTCTCTAGCCCCTGGCAACAGCTTTCCATCAGGTTTTCCCTTTCAACAATTTCATGTAATTGGAATCATGCATATGTTGTCAGTTGTGTTTGATTTCTTTCACATAGCATAATCCTTTTGATGTTCGGTCATGTTTTTGCATTTATCAGTAACTTGTTCCTTGTTATTGCTAAATAGTACTCCAATATAGGCGTATACTACAATTTGTTTATCCATTCACAAGTTCATGGACATTTGGTTGTTTCTACATTTTTGGCCGTTATGAATAATGCTACTGTGACCATTCATGTACAGATCTTTGGATGGGCATATGCTTTCATTTCTCTTTGGTAAATATCTAGAAGTGGAATTGCTGGTCCATACGGTAAGTCAATACTTAAATTTTAAAGCAATTGCCAAGCTGTTTTCCAAATTGGCTGTGCCGTTTTACATTCCCACCAGAAACGTATGAGGGCTCCAGTCTCTCCACATCCTCCCAGAACTTGATACTATCTCTCTTATTTATTATAGCCATTCTAGTGAGGGTGTAGTTGTGTCTTATTTCGTTTTTAGTGTGCATTTCCTATGTCTAATGATGCAGAACATCTTTTCATGCACTCATTTGCCATCTATATTATCTTCTTGGTGGGATGACTGTTCAAATCTTTCTCCCCATTTTTTATGGCTTAAAAGGGAAAGATAATACTTCAATTTTTAAAAGAAATCAGAATAACATCTTACATCATTGGAATAGGGAATTTAAAATTATAAATATGATAAAAATGAGAAATCATAAAGAGAAATTTTAATATGTTAGATTATATTAAGGACTACTTTCCACTAAAATATTAAAAGGTGAAAAGACAAACTGCATAACAGGAGAAGATCTTTTCATGACATACAAATAACAAGAACTAGCATCCAAAAAATATAAAGAGCATCTAAAAATCAATAACAAAAAGAAAAGCAACACATCCCATTAAAGGCTTTAGAAAAGGACACAGGAATGGTGAGTGAACACAGGAATATAGTCTCAAAATCATTGGTAGTTGTGCATGCAAATCAAAACCACAATGAGATATCATGTCTCCGCATTTTTAATTGGGTTGTTTGTTTTCCTACTTGATATGGACTGAATTGTGTCCCCCCACCCCAGTTCATATATTGAAAACCAAACACCCAGTGTGACGGTGTTTGGATATGGGGCCTTTGGGAGGCTATTAGGTTGAGATGAAGCCATGAAGGTGGGGCCCTGATGATGGCATTAATGCCCTTATAAGAAGATACACCAGAGAGCTTCATCTCTTTCTTGCTGCCATGTGATGGCACAGGGCCCTCTGCAAGCCAGGCAGACATCTCTCACCAAAATCCAATATTCTGGCACCTTGATCTTGGACTTCTAGCCTCTAGAATAGTGAGAAAATAAATTTCTGTGTTTAATTTCTGTATTTAAGTCTGTGGTATTTTGTTATGGCAGCTGGAATAGACTAAGACACTACTGTAGAAGTTCTTCAAGTATAACAGATATGTCTTTGTTGGTATGATTTGTAAATAATTCTCTTATCTATGACTTGCCTTTTCATTTTCTTAATGCCTTTTGAAGAGCAAACATTTTTAATTTGGGTGAAGTCCAATTTATTAATTTTTTTCCTCATCTATTTCCCTTATTTTGTGTTTTTTGAGTAATAAACACAAAGATATTTAAGAAATATCTTCCAACCCCAAGGTCATTCAGATTCATCCTATGCTTGTTTCCAGAATTTTTATAGTTTTACTTCTTACCTTTAGGTCTATTATCCATTTCGAGTTAGTTTTTTATATTGTTTGATGTAATTGTCAAAATCTTTTTCTTTTTCCTTTTCTGTTATTTCCTTCTTTTCTCTTTTTCTTTTCTTTTTATCCCCACAGCATAATTTATTGAAAAGATTATCCTTTCCCTATTGAATACCATTGGTCTCCCCATCAAAAATTAATTGACCCTACGTTTATGGGTCTATTTCTAGACTCTCTGTTCTATTGCATTGAGCTATGTGTCTATGCCAATACCACAGTGTCTTGGTAATTGTAGTTTCATAGTAAATCTTAAAATCAGATAATGTAAGTCTTGCAAATTTGTTCTTCTTTTTCAAAATTGTTTTGGCTATTTCTAGGCCCTTTGTATTTCCATATAAAAATTTTTTAATTAATTAATTTATTTTTGGCTGCATTGGTTCTTCGTTTCTGCGCGTGGGCTTTCTCTAGTTGCAGGGAGAGGGGGTTACTCTGTTGCAGTGCACAGTCTTCTCATTGTGGTGGCTTCTCTTGTTGCGGAGCATGGGCTCTAGGTGCACAGGCTTCAGTAGTTGTGGCACGTGGGCTCAGTAGTTGTGGCTCACAGGCTCTAACGTGCAGGCTCAGTAGTTGCTGTGCGTGGGCTTAGTTGTTCTGCAGCATGTGGGATCTTCCCAGACAAGGGCTCAAACCCGTGTCCCCTGCATTGGCAGGCAGATTCTTAACCACTGCACCACCAGGGAAGTCTTATTTCCATATAAATTTAAGAATCAGCTTGTCACTTTCTACAAAAGAGGCTGATGGTATTTTAACGTGATTACAGTAAATTGATTGATTAATTTGGGAAGAATGTGCAATATTAAATCTTTTAATCCATTAATATGGTGTATCTCTCCACTTATTTAGGTGTTCTTTAATTTCTCTCAACAATGACATATGGCTTTCATTGAACTGGACTTATATTTAGTTTGTTAAATTTATCTCTAAGTATTTCATATTTTTGATAGGATTCTAAATGATATTATTTTATTAATTTCAATTTTTTGATTGTTTATTGCTCACATAAAGACAATTGATTTTGGTATATTGGCCTTGTATCCTGCAGCCTTGCTAGGCTCACTTATTAGTTCTAGTAATCTATTTTGTAGATTTGCAAGAACTATCTATCTAGTTTGCAGATTTCTAAGGTTTATCTATCATGAATGGTTAGGGACAGTTTTGCAAACAGAGACAGCTTTAGTTATTTTTTTACAATCTGCACATTTTATTTCTTTTTCTTATTTTATTACTCTAAGATCTCCAAAACAATCCTGAATAGAAGTGGTGAGAGCTGACAACCTTTCCTTGTTTCTAATCTTAGTGGGAAAACATACACTCTTTTACCATTAGGCATGATATTAGGATTAATTTTTTTTGAGATAATAACCTCATTATCAGGTTGAGAATGTTCTCCTCCATTCCTTCTTTGCTAGAAAATATATTTTTAGAATCATGAATGGGTGTTGAATTTTGTCAAATGCTTTTTTAATATTTATTGTGATGAGCATATGTATTTTGGTTTTAGTTTGTTATTATGGTAAGTTATATTAATTGATTTTTTTCATGTGAAAGTAACCTCAGATTTCTGGGATAAACCTCACTTGGTTATGACATGTTATCAATTTTGTTAAGGACTTTTGCATGACGTTCTTGAGGGAGGGATATAGGTCTGTGGTTTTCTTCTCTTGTAATGTCTTTGTCTGGTTTTGAGGTCAGGTTAATGCAGTATAATGACCATTGAGATGATTTTGGCTGCAGTGATTTAGGGTACTCTTGAGCAATCATTAGATTATTATTAGATTTTACAAAAGAAAGGAAGCGTCTTTTTTGTGGTAACGTGATTTCCTTAAAGTCTGGGATTCTTAGAATTAGAGAATAAACAATTTCATCCAAAAGCAAATAATGGTCACCATAATGAAAATAACTGAAAGGATAAAGACGATTTTAGCAGAAAGTCTCCACATAAAATCACTTCTAAATAAGCAACTGGGCAAATGAATAAATCTTATTTCAGATCTTGGGAAGAGGCTGGCAAACTCCTCGGTTATGCTCAAGAAGTTGGGAGGAATTCAAGTACGGCATTCAGGGATGTTCACTGCACACCTCTGCTGCTGAGATAAGATGCAAATTG
This sequence comes from Neophocaena asiaeorientalis asiaeorientalis, assembly GCF_003031525.2. Lineage (NCBI taxonomy): Eukaryota > Metazoa > Chordata > Mammalia > Artiodactyla > Phocoenidae > Neophocaena > Neophocaena asiaeorientalis. The sequence continues at coordinate 3,644,771 of NW_020173114.1, forward strand.
TGGCTGCAATGGGGATCCTCTTGATTTGTTTCATCTTCCTGATTTCCTTCGGCACATCTTTAGACTGACAGTGATAACACTGACCTCCCCACTGAGAGTGTACGTGGGGAGAAGAGGAGACGGTGTTGATTAAAAGCAACAATTGTTTAAGGAAACAAGGAGTCTGGAACCTTGACTGCTACCAGGAGAGAGGTGTGGAGACCCCCGGTGGGAGCAGGTTAGAGATAGACTTGCAGCTCCAGCCCAGGTGCCTGCATTTATGTGATGAGCAATGATCTTTGTGTGCTTTGTCAGTACTGAGAGAGTCTTCTTCTCAAAATAATTATTTTATCACTGTAGCAGGAAAAGCGCTCATCTTTCGTCTAAATTGATATCTTCATCTGCCTTATGGAAGCCTCATCCTTACTAAGGCTTTGGCTGAGATGTTGGCTGCGTTCTGCCACAGTCAGATTTTCCTCCTAATATTTTCAGGACATTTTAGTCTGTGGTGACTTCCAAAGGAGAAGGAAGTTCAGGATCCACCCCATCATGTCTCCAAGATGAAAAAAGATTGAATAGAGACAGAGAGAAAAATCACTGTGGTCACTAGCAGGGAGCAATATGTAACCGAGTGGAGTGGTTTTCTCGAGAAACGGTCATTTCTTTTCTGTCCACCTACCTGGGTTCCCTTAAAAGTAGAGCCTGAGACAAAGGCTTACATACAGGTAGGTTACTTGAGAGTGTGGTCCCAGGGGGCAGGAGTGGGTGAAAAACAACAGAGAAGGAAGGAAAGCCAACATAAGGATGTGTTGTTGAGTTGACCATGGCATAGGCAATTGGGCGACCCTGCAGTATTTTCTGAGGATCCATACGAAATGTGTTTCAGAACATCCATGGGGGATGAAAGAAAGAAACACATATTTATCAGCTCTTATCTGCCCCTCATCACCAGTGGCCCCAGAGTGTCAGCAGCCCTGCATTTTGAGCTGTCCATCTAGGAACGCTGTGCCATTCCCATCTTATGATTCTGACATCAGAACAGTAGTTATGAGACATAAGACAGCACGGAAGGGAATTATTAGGGACTCGAACTGCAGCAAGGATGAACCAGACAGGCCCCCAGTTTGGAATGTGGGGTGGAGGATGGTGCATCTGTTTTTCAGCAAATCAGAGTGCAGGCCCTGAGATGGGGCTGGCCCAAGTCTGACAAGGTGTCAGGACTTGCACTAAAGGAGCTGAGGTTGCAGATGGGAAACGAGAGCATTGCAGAGGAAATAGAAGCAGTTGTAAGATTTCAGAAATTGGGGGATTGCAGAAGGATTGAAAGAATGCTTAGACAGCCTCTGGGACACAGAGAGGCTTCCCCACCGCCATCCGCAGGCTTACAGAAGCCAGACTAACTTCATGCCAAGCACTGGGTCCCTCTGAATCGACTGTTCGCCTGAACACATGGTGTGATTCACGGGTTCAGAATGAGGGGATTGGTTCCCCTGGCCGGGGCTGGGGATGACGAACTAGAAACTTGCCTGACTCTTAGCTCAACTGCAGCTGAGCAGGAGGCCTCTGCCCTAGCGGGGTTGGCACATAACCCCTGACCCTGATCCCAATCTGACATAACCTGCCGGTTGAGCCTCAGACCGCAGGTTAACCAGGCCCCCTGGCCTCGGCTGACGGGGTGACTGCCCCACCACTAACACCTAATCCTTTGAGGCTGAGACCAAACTCTCAGCCGGGACTAATAGCTCACTGACTGAGGACAGCATAAATACACCAGATATCCCAAACTGTAACTCATGTTTCCTCTGTTAATTTCATTTGGGGGGAAAGAGCCATATTTTATTATAATGGACCAGGATCTCTGTTGCATCCTACCGCACACGGTAACAATGTAAGCAAATTCATTTCGACAAACTTTCCATTTTTATTCTATTTAATATCAATACCTTTCTTTTATGGTGTTCAAAGAATGATCTCAGATCCTCTAGGTTTTCATGGAGAAAACACAATGAATTGTTGTTTTTGATTGAAACAAAGATGTTGAAAGCAAATTTAAATGAGACGTGTGGTTTTATAAATCATTGGCTGTGTAACAAATGATAAGTTAGCTTCCCTTTATTTTTCTTCAAAGGAAAAAATTCCAATTGAATGATGCTTTGAAAATAGCTAACTGGAAGCGTGAGGGACTTGTTTAGAAAGTTGAGGTGACAACGGAAAGTCAAGACCACACATGTTCCTGTGTTTCCTAGGGGAAAACATCTCCAATTTAAAGAGACTTGGGCGCTGCTGCCATTTCTTCAGCTACAATGCGTAAGAATGGAAAAGATGGCTTTTCTTAATGAAACATTAGGATGTGAATGTTTTAAAATGAATATGAAAAGTGACATTTTTCCTTTCTCAAGATGTTTCCCTTATCTCGTCATAGTTTCATTGTTTGATGTTGACATCTTTAACTCTGTGCTTTCCAGCAGCACCCGGGGACACTACAGGGGGGCATCTTCGGGAACCAGGAGTCTCACTCCTCCCCATGGCTCCCCACACTTGCTGGACCGTTGTTTCCTGAGGTGCCTCCCTGCCTCCGCCATCCCCTCCTCAGCGTGCTATGTGCCGTCCCTGGCCCCATCCTGTGCAACCTCTTCTGAACTCCTCTCTCCCTGTTCACTGAGACACGGTTATCCTTATTTCCCTTCCCAAATTCCTGGCAGATTTCTACCTGTTCGCCATCTTTTAAGATTAATCCTAGATTACAGTGTTGATGAGTAGCCTGAGTTCCTAAAATAGGCTGCACATTGACCAAGGTGGAAAACTGAGCTAATTGGGTCACTGAAATTAAATGAATTTTGTGTCACAACAGGACCCGGTCCATCAGACCCTCTCCCAGCAGCATTAGCTCTTGAGCAATGTGATAAAAACCAGAAGTAAACAAGAAAGTCTTCTAAAGCGACGAGTCAAATAGCTGTCACAGAATCCACATAACTTTATTTATTTGATTAAATTTAACAAAAACTTATTGAGTATTTTCTATCTGCCAGGTGCTGTCCTGGGTGGTAGGAATACTGAGATGAGTAATCTCAGTAATATCTCTCTCTCGTCTTGTGCCAGAAAGGATCTGAGGCAGCTTGTAGCAGAAACCTATAAAATAAAATGGCCAAATACAGGTTTTTAAAACTCTGGGTAAGGCAAATATAAATTAAAATAGGTCACATCCAGGGGAAAAAGAGGACACAGATACATGGCCAGTGACAGCCTTTTTAATTGTGATTCTGAGCTGTGAATTTGACTCTAAGTGCGTTAAGTGGCTAAGGGAAAAGGGAAACATGGTCGGATACACGTTTCCCGTTGCAGAAACAGAGAAACTGTTTAGTTACTCAGGGAGAGGAAGATGAACAAGACATGGTTCCTAATGACAAGGAATTTGTAATCCAGCAGGAGAGACAGATCTCATGGACAGCTGTAAAACACAGCTGTATTATGACGGTCTGTATAAAGTGCTGAGGGAATAGAGAGAGGACAGCGATTTATTGGGCTTGAGAAGGAGAAGATGCTACAAGGAGGAGAAGGGTGCGTGAGTCAGCGGGAAAGAGTACAGTGACCCTAGACTAGCGACTTCCAGATATGTGCACATAAAAATTGTTTCTGGTGCTTGTTAAGACTCTGAGTCAGTAGGGCTGGGATTTTTCACAAGGACTCCAGAATGCTAATTCTAGTGCGTTGTGACCTGACTTGGAGAAACACTGGAATAGACTCTCCCGGTGTTGCACAGTGAAAGATGACGTTGGAAGAGGAGGCTGGACCCATTTGGAATGGGCCTTGTATGCTGCAGGCTTTATGGGTAATGGGGGACGGCTGGCACTTAAAAGCCTAAGCAGGCGGATGACACTATCAGATCTGTGTGTGTCCGTGTGTGGGCCTGTGTTTTACTCTTCTTTTCCCTGATTAGAAATGCAACAGCTAGAGGATGAAAAGCAGGAAGAGACCAAAGCAGGGAACCAACTAGGAATGTTGCAGGGTCCAAATCAAAGAAGATAAGGATGTGCTTAGGGTAATGGCAGGGGAAATGGAGAAGGTGAACACTTTTTTGCAGTGAGCACGAACCTGTTATTGTATTATTAGTCACAGATTTACTTTCCTGGTTAATCTGTTGTTTTCATGTCTCACCTAGTATTATTTGACTTCAGTTTCTGCTCTCTGGCATCTGGCTTAAACCAACAAGCAGCCCCAGTGCTCTGCAGGGGAGAGGGTCCTTGCTGAGTTCTGTGTGGTCCACGTGTAGGGGGTGGGATGGCTTTGAAGAGCCGTGAGGGACACTTGCTCACTGTCATGTAGGGGAGGCCACTTCTCTCGTGGTGAACTCACATTGGAGGGTCACATAGTGTATACAGTTTTTTTGTTTCCTTTTTTATGTTGACACATTTTTAAAACTCTGTTTTCATAAACAGATAAAATAGAGAGGACAGCAGTGAATCCTCATAACTGATTACTCAGATTCTGCAATTTCAAGATTTTTATAACCGTTTTTCAGCTATATTGAGGTATGATTGACAAAGTTGTATATTGTAAAGTGTACAACTTGATGATTTGACATAGGTATATTTGTGAAATGATTACCACAGTTAGCTTCATTAACACATCCATCCCTCACATAGTTACCTTTTTTGTGTGGTCACAACACTTAAGGTCTACTCTCTTAGCAACTTTCAAGTACACAACACAGTATTATGAACTATAGTCGCCATGTTGTACATTAGATCCCCAGAGCTTATACATCTTATACCCTTGTACCCTATTACAAGCATCTCCCTATCTCCCTGCCACTGGACCCGGTAACCACCATTCTACTCTCAGTTTCCAGAGTTCGGCTTTCTTTTTTAGATTCCATGTATGAATGAAACCATACAGTATTTGTCTTTCTCTGGCTTATTTCACTTAGCATAATGTCCTCTTGGTTTGTCCATGTTATTGGGAATGGCAGTATTTCCTTCTTTCTCACAGCCAAGATACATACGCACCGCCTCTTCTTTGTCTGTTCATTCATCCTTTCTCAGACATTTAGATTGTTTCCGTATCTTGGCTGTTGTGAATAATGTTGCAAAGCAGCGGTCCGCAACCTTTTTGGCACCAGGGACCAGTTTCATGGAAGACAGTTTTTCCACAGACCAGTCGGGGGAGGGATAGTTTAGGGATGATTCAAGCGCACTCTATTTACTGTGTACTTTATTTCTATTATTATTACATTGTAATATATAATGAAATAATTATACAACTCACCATAATGCAGAATCAGTGGGAGCCCTGAGCTTGTTTTCACCTGCCACTCACTGATAGGGTTTCGATATGTCTGCAAGCAATTGATTTATTATGGTCTCTGTGCAGTCAAACCTCTCTGCTAATGATAATCGGTATTTGCCGCCGCTCCCCAGCACTAGCATCACCGCCTCAGCTCCCCCTCAGATCATCAGGCATTAGATTCTCACAAGGAGCGTGCAACCTAGATCCCTCGCGTGCACAGTTCACAAGAGGGTTCGCGCTCCTATGAGAATCTAATGCCGCTGCTGATTTGAGACGGAGCTCAGGCAGTAATGCCAGCGATGGGGAGCGGCTGTAAATACAGATGAAGCTTTGCTCGCTCACTCGTCCGCCGCTCACCTCCTGCTGTGCAGCCCGGTTCCTAACGGGCCATGGACCACTACTGGTCCGTGGCCCAGGGGTTGGGGACCCCTGTTGCAAAGGACACGAGAGTAAAGATATCTCTGAAAAATATTTTCTTCATATTTATACCTCGAAGTGGAAATGCTGGATCATACGGTAGTTCTATTTTTAAATTTTTTGCGGAACCTCCATATCGTTTTCTATAATGACTGTACCAATTTCCATTTTTACCAAAATTACACAAGGGTTCTCTTTTCTCCACATCCTTGCCAACCCTTATTATCTCAGATCTTTTCTATGGATAAACCTGCTTCACACCTCTGCTTCCTCTTCGGGGGGAAGTCTTCTCTCAGCCCTGCAGAGCCAGGCCATGTGCTGACGGCCACGTGCTTCCCTCAGTGTGGTGCTGATACTTGAGTTGGCGTGCTTTCTCTGAATCTCGCAGGCTGGTTTTCTGTGCATGCTTACCAGCCCTCTGCAAAGGCTCATACTTGCCACCTTCAGGGTACACACAGGGAGTCAGACACGGGGCAGGGGTGTGTCGGGGGGAGGCAAATGGAGCAGTCAGGGTGTCTGTGAGCCAGCTGGGGGGACCTGCAGGTGAGGTGTCCCCAGCAGCTCGTGGGCAGGCTTCCTGGGGGATTCCGTGAAGCAGTTAGTAGGATCCGTGTCCCTGTGATGCCCTCTGAGAGCCCTGTCTGCTTCTGCCAGGGCCCTCCCACCCCCATGCCATGCGGCACACCTCCAGCTTCTGGATGGGGTGAGACAGAAGGGGGCCCCTTTGGCAGCGTTCCACACAGCTGGGGAATCCAGGTGCTCCCTCACACACTCACTCTCCCCCATGAGAAGTTCTCTCTTGCATTGAGCTGTGCTACCTTGGGGAAAAGATAACGTGGGTAAAGGGAAACTGTTCCTCTTACCCTCTTCAGTGTGTCCAATGTTGGATTTGTTTTTGTTCCAGTGCCACGTGGAACTTCTCCGCCGGTCTCATAGACGGCCGCAAAGGCACTCTCCTCCATGGGTGACTGTTAAAATTGCGGTTCTTTAGGGGGACTACAAGAGAAAACTCCTATTTCACCATTTTGCTGACATCACTGCTATGTGTTTTTATTTATTCTAAGAAAATAGCTAATAATGTCCAGTTCACTAAGTTCTGCAAACACAATGTCTCCCCCTCAAAAAAGGCAATAAATTCCAGCACCTTTGCATGTAGCCCACAAAACGTAGTGTGTCTGAAGCTGGACAGCATTCCAGTGCAAAGTCCAATTGTTTCGAGTTTCCTCTCACACTTGCAGGGGTGTTTCTGAGCAGCAAGCCTGTGGTCCAGTCCATTATTTCATTTATGGTACAGGAGCCACTGAGCACAGGCCCAAGGTAAAGTCAAGTAAATAATATTTGACTGGGCTTCCCTGGTGACGCAGTGGTTGAGAGTCCGCCTACCGATGCAGGTGACACGGGTTTGTGCCCCGGTCTGGGAAGATCCCACATGCCGCGGAGCGGCTGGGCCCGTGAGCCATGGCCGCTGAGCCTGCGCGTCCGGAGCCTGTGCGCCGCAAACGGGAGAGGCCACAACAGTGAGAGGCCCGTGTACCACAAAAAATAAATAAATAAATAAATAAATAAATAAATAAATAAAATAAAAATATTTGACTGGGATCCACTGATTAAACCTGTGGTTAGCAGGACAATGACCTCCCAAAGATGTCCATGTCTTAATCCCCAGGACCAGTGAATATGTCATCTTACATGGCAGAAGGGATATATTGGTTTGCTGGGGTTGCTGTAACAAAGTACCACAAACTGGGTGGCTCAAACAGCAGAAATTTAGTCTCTCACAGTTCTGAAGGCCACAAGTTCAAAATCAAGATGGCAGCAGGGTTGGGTCTCCTGAGGGAAGTGAGGAAAGTCTCTGCTGTTCCAGGCCTCTCTCCTTGGCTTGTAGATGGCTGTCTTCTCCCTGTATTTCTTCACCTCACCTTCCTTCTACGTGTGTCTGTGTCTGTGTCCAAATTTTCCCTTTTAATAAGAAAATCAGTCATACTGGAGTGAGGCCTGCCCTAAGAACCTAATCTTTGTTGATTATTTACAGTGACCCTATTTTCAAAGAAGTTCACATTCTGGGGTTGAAGACTTCAACGTTTGAATCTGGGAGACACAGTTCAACCCATACCAAGGGACTTTGCAGATAGGATTAAGGTTAAGGACGGTGAGATGGGGAGATGACCCTGAATTATCCAGATGGGCCCAATCTAATCACACGAGTCCTTACAAGTGGAGAACCTTTCCCTCTGAGGTCATGAGAGACAGGTCACTCTGTCTGTCATTGTGATGACAGAATGGCGGTCAGAGCAAGCAACGCTGCTGGCTTTGAAGATGGAGGAGGGGCCACAAGTCAGGAAATGCCAGTGGCCTCAGGTGCTGGAAAAGGCAAGGAAACAGATTGTCCTGCAAAAGGACCTCAGCCCTGACGATGCCTTGATCTAAGCCCAGTGAGCCCTGTTGTCAGACTTCCTACCCACAGACCTGTAAGATGGCACATTTGTATCGTTTTCAGCCACTAAGTTTGTGGTAATTCACTACGTCTGTCAGCAATCGAAAACAAACACAACCCCCTCCCAAGCACAGCCCCTAAATTCACCATGCAATCCCAATCCCCCATAAATAATGCCTCTCTTTTGGGAGTCACTCTCCAAAGAACTTCCCCCACAGCCACTGATCAAAACCGAGTCAGGTAGTGTCAGATTCCTGGCAGAGTGTCTGGCCAGCCCACGGCCACTACACTGGGCACCCCCCGACGTCAGGGTGAGCCTGGACAGCACGGTTACAGGAGACCCTCCTGCCTGCACTGAGCTGTTGAGCAGGAAGGACGGTCTCTCTCAAGATCTCGAGCTAAGAAGCTCTGGGACCAGGAGGTGGGAGCTGCTTCCTGTTAATGACAGGGGTCTGGAGAGAAGGTTGGTGACTTAGCTCTCTTGAGGTTCTGAGGGCTGTGCTGCTCTGCTTACAACAGTTCGCAGTGAGTTTGTATGACTTGCCAGAGAACCTGAGCACTTGCACTTGGCTAACCCAGAAAGTCCCACCGAGACTGCACTGGAGAGGAGGAAAGGGAGATGCAGAAAAAACCAGGGCAGGATGCTGCTCCCTGGTGTGGGAGAAGGCTGCCACTCCTGGAAGGAAAGAGTCTCAGAGGAGTTTCCGGGTTCCTTGTTACAATGATATGTTGTCAAATGACTCCGTGTTTTCTATGATGCCAGTAACCAATTTCTGGAGGCCTTGTCTTCTTCTAGAAGAGCCAAACCACACATCTCTTATTGTAGGTGGTTCTTGCACCACAGGCACTTATCTCTCTTACACAAAGACTTGCAAAATACTCAACTGCCTCTCAGTGCCTTTGTTTTGCATTGTTTTGTTTTGTTTTAACGTGTTTGATTTTTGAAAGCTGTTAAGACCCAGATTGGAAACTCTCAGATGATCTGATCCTCTCCAGTGTCAGGATGCTTAAACAAGGCTCTAGTATTTTCTTTGTATCTATTTCATCAGGAACTGCTGGAGATAAAAGCAAATGTCTTAGAAGAGCAAGTGTGACATCTGGTTTGGTATCAGGAATAAATCTCTACCTGCCAAGCAAGACTGTACGGCAATCTGGAACCAGTTACTGTGCAAATTTGTTTTATTTCAAAATCGTATCACCTGACTTATCTTTCTATTTATTGCCTGTCTTGAATTCTCTTTCAGTATCAAGATGCTCCTAATGAAACACAGTTGACCTGAGTTGTTTTTTGTTTTAACATCTTTATTGGACTATAATTGCTTTACAGTGTTATGTTATTTTCTGCTGTATAACAAAGTGAATCAGCTATACGTATACATATATCCCCATATCCTCTCCCTCTTGAGTCTCCCTCCCACCCTCCCTATCCCCACCTATCCTAGGTGGTCACAAAGCACCGAGCTGATCTCCCTGGGCTATGCAGCTGCTTCCCACTAGCTATCTATTTTACATTTGGTAATGTATATATGTCAATGTTACTCCCTGGCTTCGTCCCAGCTTACCCTTCCCCCTTCCCATGTCCTCAAGTCCGTTCTCTATGTCTGCGTCTTTATTCCTGTCCTGCCCCTAGGTTCATCAGAACCTTTTTTATTTTTTTTAGATTCCATATATATGTGTTAGCATACAGTATTTGTTTTTCTCTTTCTGACTTACTTCACTCTGTATGACAGACTCTAGGTCCATCTACCTCACTACAAATAACTCACTTTCATTTCTTTTTATGGCTGAGTAATATTCCATTGTATGTTTGTGTCACATCTTCTTTATCCATTCATCTGTCGATGGACACTTAGGTTGCTTCCATGTCCTGGCTATTGTAAATAGAGCTGCAATGAACATTGTGGTACATGACTCTTTTTGAATTATGGTTTTCTCTGGGTATATGCCCAGTAGTGGGATTGCTGGGTCATATGGTAGTTCTATTTTGAGTTTTTTAAGGAACCTCCATACTAGTCCTTGACCTGAGTTTTGAGGTGAATGGTGAGACAGGGGTTTGTCAAAAGGACTTAAAGGGAAAGTGCTCTTATTTCCTCTAGGCTTTGTGTCTGCAAAGACACCACAGAAACCAAGCCCCAGCTCTAAAGGAAGGGAAGGGAAACTGATGGTGCTCTGATGCCCAAAACCCCATCCTAGGAGCTTGTTTTAAGACGTGATGAATAGGCAATACATTTCTGCACTGATGTGTAATGTGGGGTCAGATGCCTGTTGGGCCACTGTCCAGTGTGTTGAAGGGTCTTGGATGGATGATGCTGGAGAGCAGGCCTGTGCCTGCATGACTTACTCTCAGCTGCGTCCCCCTGCCACCAACCCTCCCCCCCCACTGACAGGGACTTGGCGAAGGCTTGAGATGACTGACAGGTGATGGTGGTACCTGTCAGCTGCCGTGTGCTGACAGATAGTGCCCTAGATTTTCCAGATGCTGGTGCCCTCCCAGTTGAGTATTTGATGTGCAAAAACATGGAGGTGCCAAATGGCAGGCAAACCCATACATCCTCAACGTGAGCACGAAAGACTGGGAAGCAACAGGCCCGTGATATAGGGCTGTTGTTTGTATAGCAGCCTTCACATTTTCTTACACACTCTCCTATATGTTATCCTGTAATACTCTTCAGAAAAGCCTGGTGAAGACGCTGCCATCTTTCCCATCCTACAGATGAGGATGTGGAGGTTCAAAGGGCTGACTGACTTACTATTAAATTGAGAAAGTGAGTCTCAAGCCCATTTTGCCTAACTCTAATGCAGGGGTCTCAAACTCAGATGCCTGAGAGAGCGGGATAGTAATTACGGGAGAGCAGTGGCCTGGAGACCACGCAGCCCGTCCGCAGGGGCAGCAGCCCTCAGCAAAAGAGGGCGCTGCCATCTGAGAACTCAGGCCCAAAGTTACCAGAGCCTTCCATTTTTTCACTCCGTAGTATGGATTTGTGTGTATGTGTGTGAGACTGCAACTTATTCAAAACAGCTTATTGAAAACAAAAACAATTTTGTGAGCCCTAAGTAGCATGTCTTAAGGCCTTCTTTTGTTTTCCCACCAGTTTGCAACATCCCCTGGTGGCTCATTTTACGTTTATTGAGCACCTACTATGTCAAGGGACTGTGCTGAGTGCTTGGGGGGCAGACACAGTCCCTATTTGAAAGGAGTCAATCTGCTAGTGAAGGCTCCTTTATTCATATCCACTGAGTCTATGTAGACTCAGCTTCCAGTCCTGGCCCCATGCTGGCTGCTAGGGTTAAAAAAAAAAAACCACACGGTTGCATAACAATGCGAATGTACTTAATGCCATTGACTGTACAGTTAAAGACGGTTAAAATGGTAAGTTTTATGTTATTTATATTTCACAACAATAAAAAAGTCAAGCTGTAAAAAAAAAACATATAATTTTTACCCTTAACCAAGAAAAAACCTAAATGAGAAGAGAAAATTTAGTGCTATCAAATACTTCAACTCAGCAAATATCTGAGCACCCACTGTGCATGCAGCACCATCCTAGGTGCTGGGAATAGAAAGTTGAGGAAAATTAGTTTCTGTCTTCAATGTAGCTTCTACTTGGAGATGAGATTAATGTTGGGAGCATTAAGGCTTCTGCAGTTGATAGATGATAGATGATAGATGATAACTCCCTGCCAGGCACTGAAGAAAGGGCTTTGTGTTCTCTGGCTATTTCATTTGAGCTTCACAGCAACCCTATGGGGCAGATACTATTAACAACCTCATTTTACAGAAGAGGTGGCAGAGGCTCAGAGAGGTCAGCATCTTGCCCTAGGTCACACAGCACCAGAGAGTGGAGAAGCCAGGTTTTGAGCCCACAAACGCTGACTCCAGAGCCCACGGCAGAGGGGGTTCAAGAGCCCTGATGTAATTAGCCAGCAGAGATCGATGGGGCTCGGGAGGCAGGAGTGCTGAGGAGGCTGGGCGAGGGGGGGCTCAGGACTGAGGCACAGGTGTCGCTCTCCATGCAATTAAGCGTCCTGCACGTCTCCTGTTCCAAACGCATGGCAGTTTCACAGAGCTCATTGTCTTAGTGTGTTCGAGCTGCTATATCCAAATACCAGAGACTGGGTGGCTTGTAAACAGCAGAAATGTATTGCTCACAGTTCCGAAGGCTGGAAGTCTGAGATCAGGGTGCCAGCATGGTCGGGTGAGGCCGGTTTTCCAGGTCACAGACTTCTTGTGTCCTCACATGGCAGAAGGGGTGAGGAAGCTTGGTGGGGTCTCTTTTATAAGAGCACTAATTCCATTCATGAGGTTCCACCATCACGACCTCCCAAAGACCCCACCTCCCAATACCATCACTTCTGGGGGTTAGGATTTCAACATATGCATTTTGGGGGACACAAACACTCAGTCCATAGCAGTCATGAATGCTGATTCCTGAAGCATGAGAGATGGAGGAAATGGGGAAGGTCCCACTGGCCACATAGAACAGGTTAACACAGGGCAGGGGAGAGTGGCTGCCAATATCATGGAGCCCTCAACACCCAGCTGTGGCACAGTGAAGGGTGACATCACACAATGTGGAGGGACATCTGAGGGAGGTGGCAGCTGTGGCAGGGCCTGGGTACCTGCATGGGGCTTGTGGGTCTTAGCGACCTCAGCAACAGACACCCCTCCCACAATAGGACTAGAGGAAGGTGTCAGGCACCACCTGGCAGCCGAGTGGGCTCAAGTTGAAGACTCTTGAAATAGTGGGAAGGGCGGCTTCCAACAGTGACTGGAGGTTCTACCAACATGCATGGGGCGGAGACTAAGAAATGTAGTTGCATGCAGGGGTTGCAGCACTGTTTCAGGCAAATGAACGCAACTGTAGATGCAGGGGCTGTGACACTCAGCCAGGGTGGTCTGGGGCACACGTCATTCATTCAACAAACATTAATTCAGTGAGTCCCCATGAGTGTCACGCTCTGTTTTATTTTTATTAAAAAATTTTTTAAATCAAGATTTTTAATTGAAGTATAGTTGATTTACAATATTAAATTAGTTTCAGGTACACAGCATAGCGATGCAGTCTTTTTACAGGCCGTGTTCTGTTTTAGATGTTGGAGACACACCAGTGAACAAGACAGGTGAACTCCCTGCCCTCAGGGAGCTCATTCTAGGTAGAGTTTATTATCTGACTAGATAATACACAAGCAAACAAAAATTATATAAGAAATTTTCAGAGAGTGACAAGAATATGAAGAAAACGGGGGAGGAGCATAGAATGTGATGGTGGTCACTAATCTAGATAAAATAGTCAAGGAAGGCTTCTCTGAGGAGGTGACATCTGAGCTGAGACCTGAATGGTAAGATGGGGTGGGCATGAGCTGGAGTGCAGAAGGCAGAGGGGAAAGTGGTATAAAGAGCCTGAGGCAGGTGTGACCTTATTTTCCTGCAGCTTTGAACACATCTGTCTAAGGAAAGGAGGAAGGTCAGTGTGGTCAGTGGGGAACGTTGGGGAAAGAAAGGTAAGAGATGAGGTTGGGAGGGGACCAGAACATATTGGGCCTTGCAGCCTCCGGGATGTAAATGCACACGCATTGGAGCAGCCTCAACACTACCCTCAAGAGGTTCCTGGACCAGCTGGGAAGGGTTCAGGGAAAACTAGCTGGGCCATAGGGTGAACTCCTATGAGGCTGGTTGACAGTCCAGGGTGTCGTGTCCAGATGGACCTGCAAAATCAAAGCTTGGTATAAGAGGACACGGTCATATAAGGTGACCAAATGCAGAGCAGAATATGGCTTTGGAAGTCCACCACAGAAGTGCCCGGCCACGTCAGTCCGAGCTAGTGGTGAAGGGGCTGGGTTTAGGGTAACACGGGAAAAGATCCTGGGCAGGTTAACAGGGACTCTGTGAATTTCAGGGCTAACTGGGTAAGAGAAGCCAAAGCCCAGGTAACCGCTGGGTGAGAACACGGACAGACTGAAGGTGGCTGTAGTGGAGGAGGGTCGGCGGAAAGGGGATGGAGGCGGTGGGGTGGGTGGGGATGGGGTGGGCACCGGCTCCAAGCTCAAGCTCAGTCCCTCCGTCCTAG
>NW_020173114.1:3659050-3730357 GCF_003031525.2 Neophocaena asiaeorientalis asiaeorientalis
CAGTCCCTCAGTCCTAGGCAAGAGCCCTGGCAATAAGGCTGTTTCGGGCGCCACCTACTGGTGGGCTTCAGCGGCTGAGAACATCCTGGTCCTGGTCAGGTCCACCTCCAGTAGAGGCCAGGAGGGAATTTGTAACAGCATTTATGATCGGATTCTTACTATCTCTGTTTTGTTTGGGGTATGACTACAACAGATGCTAAATTCCAAAGGGGCCACTGTGCAGAAATTTCAAAGTCGTATCAAGAACAGGGAAGACAACTCTTAAATTCCTTACCCACTAAGCAAAGGCAAAAAGGATTTGCAAAGAGAATTTTTAGAGTGAGCAGCTGTCAAATCCCATCCTTCACAGGGTTGGGGAGGTGGGGGGCTGTCTGTGGCTGCTCCTTGCCTCAAGCCCAGAGAGAGAGACTCTATGGAGAATGCTTGGAGGGCTTGATCAGTGTTTCCTGAATAGAAGGACACTGGACTAGGATCTACCTTCTGACTACAAGATCCAACAAGCTTCAAATGGGCTGGCTGCCCTGGAACTTTTCAAGGAAATAGCAGGTATTGATGTAAATAGCCAAGAGTAATAAACATCACAAGATATGAAATACTATATTTCCCAAAGTGAATATCTATTTTTTTCTGATGAAAAAAATAATGCTTGCTAATCAAAATTCAAACAGCTCAGAAATATCCATTAGCAGAAAATGAATTTCCCCTTTATTCCCGACGCTGGTCTCTAAGGCCTTTTCCAGCATTAATAGTCTCAATCTACGTTCTGGGGTACGTGCTTCTGTGTTGTGACCAGCAGGTGGCAGCACACCACTGCGTTAAAGGGACCCAGAAAAGAAGATTGGAGAGCTAAGTTCCAGCCCACAGAGAGCTGTGTAAAACGTCTTTAAAACAAATTCTGTTTTAAAAAAATGTCAGGAAAACCTCGTAGTGATTGTTTTACATGTTGAGACATGGTCAGTTCTGGCCACTATGCCCTAGATTATTGCCCCTGAGCTCTGAGCTTTCGAGAGCAAGAAAAAAAAAAAGTTTAGAAAACAAAGGGAATTTATTGGCATACGTAATTGAAAAGTCCAGGGATTTGTTCTGGTTTCATCCCATCATTAGGGCCTTGGGTCTGTTTTCCTGACGTTTTCCACTTTCCCCGCCCACCTTTGTCCTAGGACTGCCTTCCCTCCCGCTGGAAAACAGTCACAACAGTTCCAGGCCTCATCTCTGCATGTTTCACCTTCTGGAGTGCCTCCCACCCCTGCCCCACACTCTCCCCCAAATGCTGCCTTGGGTCTCAGCAGCCTGAATTGAATCACTTGCCGTTTCTGAAAGCAAACACAGTGACGGGGGATGGAGTTGTGCTCAGGCACTGGCGCCTGAGCTTCATGCCCTAGGAGAGCCTCAAGTTTCCCCCGAAGTACATGGGCTATGTTGGGGTGAGGGAAATACCTGAGTGACTAAGAAGAGTTAACATGGGAGGTGGGTGGATGTTTGATGGCCACGCATGGAATGTCAGCGGGACTCTGGTACCTTAGGTCTCTGAGAAGTCCTACCAGGGACCAAGCCTCAAGGTAGCAAACCCGGCAACCTCCTCCAGGCCTGCCCACTCTGATCCACCCTCCACCCAGCCAGCCCCTGAATGGCTTCTCCAGGCTGCACACATTTCACTGCACATTGCTCTACTGAAAACCCGATCGATGGCTCCCGTTCTCCAAGCACAAGTCCTCAACATGGCACACGAGGCCCTGACCCCTCTGGCCCCCAGTCTCCCCAGCCTCATCAGTCTCTAATATCTCTGGCACTTTAGCCTCCAACTGCACTGATCTGCTTGTTCATCTCTTCACTCTGATGGGAGGGTCTTTCCATTTTTCTCACCTGAGTTTAGTCCTCTTCCTCCTTCCAGAGTTAGCTCAAGTATCACCAACTCCTCCAAAGCACCTTCTGTAGACGCCCCCAGGGCTGCATGGTGCCCTTGCCCTTGGCTCAAACACCACACAGGGTGAAAACCCGCAAAACGGCTCTAACCACGTGGTGTTGCAATGATGTGCTAGCCACGCGCCCCCCGTCTCCTGAACTCTGCAATTCTGGATGGCACAGGACTGAGGCAGGTGCTCAAGGGGTGTTTGTGGAACTGCTGGAATGCATTCTCAACCCTTCCTCAGCAGCAGGGGGGGCCGTTTTCTGCTCTAGGAGGCAGATAGTGGTTTTCCACTCAAGAACTGAACTTCCTCCGTCAGTTGTCTTTTTCCCCAGGAACCTCCCATCCCATTGGCCTGAGTGATCTTCTGGGATCCCTTCCAGTCCTAAAGTGTATGATTCATCGCTGGAAATAGCATTTGAGGAGCAGAAGAGAGCTGGTCCCACTGATCAGATTGGTGGAGAATCTGAGCTTCCTGTTATAGGAAGTCAGATTGGATCACTGGGAACAGCCCCGTATTTTGGATGTACGGGGTTCTGAGTGAATCATACAAGCTGCCCATGGTCTGCAACCTCCCCATCTTCTTTCCCCCAAGAAAGACATTTTCATTTTTTGCGGAGATTTCTAATGTGTTTTTTTTTTTTTCTTCTCAGTTTCTGGCTGATTTGCCAAGGTGGAAACGTCCTGGTGTTCTTTGAATGAGCAGGGAGGTCAATAGGGTCAGGCCATTTGGAATGACATTACCATGGCTATTAAGGAAGGCTCCCATTTGTTGAGGGTTCACTTTACTAGCTATCATTTTAAGTATAATAATGTATTATTAATTATCATATGTAATTCAATGTTTACAACATCCTATGAGGTACACGCACCACTATCATCCCCATTTTACAGATGAGGAAACTGAAGTGTAGAAAGATTAGGTGGCTTGCCTAAGGCCGTGAAGCTACTCAGTGACCAAGCCAGGATTCAAAGGCAGGCAGTCTGGTCTCCCAGACCCTCAACCACCATCCTATACTGCCAGTCTTCTCCAGTCTGTGGAGGAAGAAGGAGGGAGAGAGGCCAGTTTGGAAAGGGGCATCCACGCTGGTGGGACCCTCTCTCCATTGCCACCAAGGCTGCTGGCCTCCAAAGACCAAACCTGGCTCAGTTCTATCTACCCAGGGGTCTTTAAACCATCCTAAATACTGATTATGGTGAGTAAAATGCCTGCTATGAATCTATCATGTTACAGCTCTCAGAACGCATCACCAGCCTTATTTCATTAGAGACGGACAATGGCTCTGTGAGGGAGGCATATTAACTCCATTTTATAGGAGGAGAGGGCGAGGTTCAGCAAAGCTAAGTGGCCACTCAAATGCCCCAAACAAGTGAACAGAGAGCTGGGACTCACTCCTGGGGTACCTGTCTATGGACTCAGGACCCGCATCGCAGAGTTTCTTCCCTGGGGGCGTGGGCTCTCAATTTCAGGAGAATCTCTAGTGAAAACAGCTCTGAGGCAGCTTGTCCTTAGTCTCCATTCCCTGTCCCCATTTCCAGTCCCTGCCCAGAGGGCCATGCAGGTCAGAGGATGGAAAGAACTGCCTCCGTGCCTAGGATGACTTTTCACCCCTCCCCCCCCATCTGTGCCCACTTCCTTTCCTCCAAACACCCCCTTTTCATTTTGCCTAGAAATGTTTGAGGTTTGATAGGCTCTGCCTCTGAGTCACTAACTAACCCCAGCTGGTGGCCAGGGCAACCCTGCTGCTTCCCACAGCGCAGGCTCATGGCTTTCATGGACCGTCATTCCCCACTTCGCATCAGAGTCCTTCTTGGGTCCTTGGACTTTCAGGGACATTAGAGCCTGAAGTGCTGGCCAAGGTCAGACCCGCACTTCACCACCCTTCTCAAGGTCCATCCAAGGACCCCTTAGAAACGGTGCTGGGAGGAGAGAAGGTCGTGTTTCTAGTCTTCCTCTCTCGGGGTAGATGTTGATTAAGCACCACTATTTGGTCATTCAAACAGTTAAGGAAAGCTTGCTCCAGGAAGAAAAAAATTCCCCGTTTCTCTCTCCTGGAATCCCTGAGACCCCCAGCAAATCACTCCTCCCAGAAATCCAGTCACCCTCTCTTACTCACATGGAGACCTGGGCTGTTGCAGCGTGGTCAGTGGAGTTGGGCCATTTGGAATGACGTTAGTATGACTGGTAAGGAGAGCTTACATTTTTTTTGAGAGCTCACTTTGTTAGCTAAGATTCACTGAGCTCCTACTCTTACAAGATGTCACTTTTCTTTTCTTTTCTTTTTTTTTTTTTTGGCCACACCGCCCAGTATGCGGAACTTCCCCAACCAGGGATCGAACCCACATACCCTGCAGTGGAAACTCAGAACCTTAACCACTGGACCACCAGGGAAGCCCCAAGATATCATTTTAAGTATAATATATGTATAAATCATTCAATATGCAAAATCTTATGAAGTAAGCACCATTATCCTTCCCATTTTATAGATAAAGAAACTGAGGCATAGCAAGGTACCTGCCAAAGGCCATGAAGCTAGTGTGAATAAGAGAAGCCAGGAGCTAAGATCAATCCCTGCTCCATCCCTAGACTCCCCAAGCAGGTGGGCAGATCCATCCACTCATCTCTTCGGGTACCTGCTAAGTTCAGGGCATACAAAGAAAATAAGGTTTAGGCCCCAGCCTCTGTAAGTTCAATGCCTGATAGTGAAGACAGACATGTAAGTTATAGCACACTGAAACAAGTGCTAAGAGAGGGTAGGTAGGAAGTGTGTGGAAACAGAATGGGGAATTCACTGAGACAGAAGGGTGTTACACAGGGGAGGTTGCATGTACAAAAGTTCAGAGCCTTGAAAGAGGACTTCCTTCCTGGGGCACTGCACTGTGACCCACAGCCCTGCTGGACCTCCTGTGAGTGGGGAGGGTGGCCCATACCCACCAAACAGCTGGATCAGCCACTGAGCTTCCCAGCCACTGGCCAAACACCCAGGTGGCCCTTTCTGTAGAGATTCAGGGTTGGGTGATAGGAAGAATCACCAGGGATGTTTCATGACAGTATGAGTCCTGCTTTCTGGGCCCTCTTAACACATGCTGTGGTTTTCTGATATTTTCCATATGTCACAAAATTTACGAGTCTCTCAGAGCAGCCAGAAAGCTCAGAGGCAAATGGTGATGTATGTGGACCTTCTGGCTCCTCCAAGAAATGATTCTTCAATTGTGTCTCTTAAAGTGATTTAATACTAAATCTTAGGCTGGAACGAATAGAAAATGCAAATCTGCCTTCCTTCTTTAAGGATTTTGCATTCTTTGATAGTTTCAAAGCAATCATGCAGAGAAACAACATATTTTAACAAATATAACTCGTTGGAAAGCGTAGATGCTTTGACAACCAAGTCACACACTTTCTCGTCAACCCTTGATTCCAGCTGGCAAGCATTTAAAATAGTATTTCAAGAAGGTTTAACATTCATGATTACATTGTTTGATTATTGCACTTTCTAGATAATGGTTTTTCAAAATTGTATCTTGCAGCTAAAAATTAAATAGCTACTTCTGGGTATGCACGACATTCTTTAATAAAGTGAGACCCAACGTAATATTCTCAGAGGCTGAGCAGTAATATAGAAGAGATTTACTGTAGTCCGAATGAGTGAGATCACTGATCCTATAGGATTCTTATTATTTTCTCAGGCTAAACTCCAGAGAATGCTGGGAACGGAGCCACAAGCTCCATTCACATCTTCCAGGATCCTACATGGGCTTTTCTCTCCCACATGGATACCTGAAGAATTCTTGGGGCCTTTTGGCTGTGTGCTGGGAAAATGCCTCCTAAGAGAAGGCTGTGGACAGAGCTGTTTATTTGTGTCCACTGTAAAAACATACCTCTGATTTTTAGGGCAGTGAAATAGTATGTTTGATACTATAATGGTGAATACACATCACTCTACACCTTTCCAAACCCATAGAATGTACAACACCAAGAGTGAACCGTAATGTAAACCATGGACTTTGGGTGATAAGGATGTGGAATGTGAGGTTCATCAATTAGAACAAATGCATCAGTCTGGTGGGGAAGGTTGATAATGGGGGAAGCTATGCAGGTGTGGGGACACTAGGTATATGGAAACTGCACGTGCTTTCTGCTTAATTTTGCTATGAACCTAAAACGGGACTTGAAAAAAAGAAGACCCTCTGGACAGCTCAGCGCAATATGCAGACCTCCCCAGCCAATGCCAGCAGCCCTGGCCCTGCCAGCCCTCCGCAACCTCAGATTGCTCCTTCCAGCTCCACTATATTTTGTGCCAGATCCGAACCCTGGACTTTGTTTCTTGCTTGGCCCTCAGGACCCAGATGTTCAATCAATGTTTGCAGTGGAGATTCCGGTGTGTGCCAGGCAGTGGCTTACACTTGGGCTCAAGCTTGGCTCAGACCCGGTCTTCAAGCATCTACCTAGAAGAGGCCCCAGGTGAGTTTGGGTACAATAGGAGGTCTGATGGGCTTTTCCATATGAAATATTGATTTGATTAAAAAAATTATTTACAAATGTCCTGGGTGGTAGGTCCATCCCATGTTCATATATCAGGTCGAAAAAAACAGACGCACCTGAGGATGAAATCCATGAGTGTTGGCAGCATCTTCCTCCCTAGGCTAGCCTGCTTCCTGCGCTCAGGCTAGGCTGGATTAAGTGGGTAACAGACAACTCTAAGAATCTCAGTGGCTTAACACAATGAGAGCTAGGCTCCATCCACACGACGTTCAATGTGAATGTCACTGGTCAGGTGACTCTGTGTCATGAGTTCAAGGGTCCAGCTCTGACCTCTCGGAGTCCATTGCTCCAGGCACAGAGATAGTGAAGCCAGGGACCACGGAAGAGCTTGCTGGGCATTTTAGGGGCCAGGCCCTAAAATGGCATTTACACCTGTGTATCTGCCACACACAGTAAGGGAGCCACTTCCACCTGGGATGATTTTGAACCTAAAAGGTCATTTTCATTCTTCCTAAAATTTTTATATCCCATCTACTAGGCCTTTCTTCTTCAATATCCATAGTCATTAAACCAGAGACCCTTGGACACAAGTGTTCTGAGTAGCTCACCTCCTGACCCGAGTCACAGGACAGCCCTATGTGTTAGGACAGGTAGCTCACAGTGGACAGCCTTTTTGCTTTTCAAGAAAGGGATAATACAAGAAGTGCAACTATACACAGCAAGGATTCTATATGGGAAACTAGTAAGAAAGATAAATCCATCCTATTTTTCTGAGACCCAATCTTAAGTTTGAAAAACATCATTCTCTCCCTAATTGGGAATATATGGTTAGATCTAAAGCACTTGATAGTTTTCTATTCATTATCTGCAAATATTTGTCATTGAAAATCTGTTGTGCTAAGTTGTCCTGAAAAAGTTATATTAATGAACTCTTATTAAGTTTAAAGAAAATGCAAATTTCCCCCTTTGTCACTTCAGGTAATCATACCTTCATTCAAAGGAATATTCTCATTAGAGAATTTCAAGGTAGAGTCCACAAAAGAGGAGGGTTGGGTGTGTGTGTTCTCACACATGTGCACTGTGGTACCTGCCAAAGTCCAAACCCTGTTAATGCTGATAGTTTCAAATATGCTATGATGATAATGCCTTTATTTGTGTACTTGGGGCATTCCCTCACCGAACCCACTTCCCCGAGAACCAGGAAATAAGATTGCCCTTTGAGAACCAAGCAGTAAGATCAACATCAAAGAGAAGCAAAGTCACTCAAAGGAGACAAAATGTCTCAGGAGTCTGTAAAGCCCCGCTAGTAATTCAGAGAAGGTGTGACATATACAAACGAAGAATATGTCCATTAGAAGAGCAGCTAGTCAGCCCTGGAGGCCTAGAAAAAGGAAATCTGGGGCACGTGCTGATGGCATAAGCAAAGGGTCTCGAATACTAGGGCAGAGGAATTGGGACTGGTCCCCAAAATGATGAAATAGTTACATTTGTCTTCAGTGTCCTTCTATTTTCTCCTTTTTACCTATTTCAACTGTTTTTAAGACCCCTTTTCCTCCATTTCCTCCAGATGGCCAATACTGTGCTATCTTGCTTTTTTTCCAAAAACCAAGGTTTTCGGATGCAATAGGAAACTATGGAAAGGAATCTTACCCTATAGAAGTCATGATTCTGGAATATACTTTATTATTATTTTTTTAACATCTTTAATGGAGTATAATTGCTTTACAATGGTGTGTTATTTTCTGCTTTATAACAAAGTAAATCAGCTATACGTATACATATATCCCCATATCTCCTCCCTCTTGCATCTCCCTCCCACCATCCCTATCCCACCCCTCTAGGTGGTCACAAAGCATGGAGCTGATCTCCCTGTGCTATGTGGCTGCTTCCCACTAGCTATCTATTTTACATTTAGTAGTATATATAAATTCATGCCACTCTCTCACTTCGTCCCAGCTTACCCTTCCCCCTCCCCATGTCCCCAAGTCCATTCTCTACGTCTGCGTCTTTATTCCTATCCTGTATATATGTGCCACATCTTCTTTCTCCATTCATCTGTCGATGGACACTTAGGTTGCTTCCATGTCCTGGATATTGTAAATAGAGATGCAATGAACATTGTGGTATATGACTCTTTTTGA
Organism: Neophocaena asiaeorientalis asiaeorientalis; assembly: GCF_003031525.2. Classification (NCBI taxonomy): domain Eukaryota; kingdom Metazoa; phylum Chordata; class Mammalia; order Artiodactyla; family Phocoenidae; genus Neophocaena; species Neophocaena asiaeorientalis. The sequence continues at coordinate 3,667,581 of NW_020173114.1, forward strand.
ATTATGGTTTTCTCAGGGTATATGGAATATAATCATTGATTCTTAATTTTAAATACCTATCATATATGCTCAAATATAAGATGAGGATTTTTTTCCTAAAAAAATTATCGCTTGGTAGGAATTCGCTGGCAGTCCAGTGGTTAGGACCCCATGTGTTCACCGTAGAGGGCCCGGGTTCAGTACTTGGTCCAGAGATCAAGATTCTGCAAGCTGCGTGGTGGTGCAACAAAAGAAAGAAAGGAAGGAAGGAAGGAAGGAAGGAAGGAAGGAAGGAAGGAAGGAAGAAAGAAAGAAAGAAAGAAAGAAAGAAAGAAAGAAAATGATCCCTTTAGGTAATGAGAAAGTAGCCTTATATATAAGACCCCAAAAAGGCTCTCATGCAGCTGCTCTCTCAGTTACTTTACTGTGAATAGCAAATAGCAAAGTGCTGTTTGGGGAAGATTCATCCAGGTTAAAGGAGATCCAGCCCAACGAACTGAGTCACTGGGCCCCCTTGGCAAAGACATCCTTAATATGAAGATGAACACAGAGGGTAGAGGCCAGCTGAGTTCTAATGTTCTAACTAGCCCCGGTTAGTTTTCGATGGAAGCATCAGTTGATATTAGTTTGCTTTCACTAAACATCCAGGTCATTTAGCACTGCTGTTCTGATTCCAAAACCCTGCCTCTACCCGCAGGCAATCTTCTGATGAATATGTAGTGTCTGCCTTCAGAAAAAGAATGTACTGCTCGTGTAGACTTTTTTTTTTTTTTTTTTTTTTTTGTGGTACGCGGGCCTCTCATTGTTGTGTCCTCTCCCGTTGCGGAGCACAGGCTGCGGACACGCAGGCTCAGCGGCCATGGCTCACAGGCCCAGCCCCTCCGCGGCATGTGGGATCTTCCCGGACCGGGGCACGAACCCGCGTCCCCTACATCGGCAGGCGGACTCTCAACCACTGTGCCACCAGGGAAGCCCTCGTGTAGACTTTTGAGCATTTTGGTCCCTATGACAGTTACTTCTTGTTGCGAATTAGTACCCTGGTATATTGCTTTTATTCTTCAGCCTCACTACTTGGCTAATGAATCTTTATCTATAATAATAAAAAAAAAATGGATCTGCTCCCGGCAGGTTGTTAAAGTTCTGAGTCTGCAAGGCTGAAATCTAGACCAGCCCCCAGACAACCCACAAAGGTAGTGGTGGCCACAAGTCAAGGCTTCCCTGCAGATGGACTGATGATCTTGTTTTTCAAGAAAACATTTTGACTTGTTGGGTGAGTGAAAGAGAGCGTTTTTTTTTTTTTTTTTTTTTTTGTGTCATATGATAGATACTTTCTGTTTCAAATTATATGCATTCAATCCCCATCTCTGCACAGCTCTAGGTTGCTTCTCTTTAGCGCACCAGGAATGAATTTTGCACGTAACACCCAAAATTTCTATATTACTGGCAATTTTGGAGGCAAAAAACTTATCAGTTCTTATTAACAATTTCCGAAAAAGAAATCACAGTATACTGACAGCTCAGTGTAAGAGCTGAGCTGATGTAAGCTATGTCTTCCAGATCTGAAAACAAAGACTGCAGCTGATAAGGTTGACAACCAACACTTTCTCCTTTTTGGTGTAAAGCCCCCTTCCCAAGCTTTTTAGGGCATGTGTTTTTTGGCAGGCTCCCATGTACACATGCATGCATACATGTGTATACTTCTGAAATAAAACTTTGATGGGTTCTTGAGACTGCTGTCATTTTTTTTTTTCTTTGACAACTCTACACATGTTAAGTTAGCTTTCTCTAACCAAGGGAGGCCAGTTTAGGACGTGGGTTTTAAATAAAAATTGAAAACATCAGGAGCCACTGCCTTCGTAAGAACTTGGGAAATGAGAAAGTTTCTTAGGCAGTTTTGCGGGATAAGAAAGCAGATGTCCGGTCATATGTAATAAAACAAACTAAGTGGATAATTCTGAAGGGACTGCTTATAACTCCCTAAAATATGCTCACATGGCACCCTGTCCTCTCATAACTTTTTTCCATGGTTGCAGTTAACCAATTATGGAATTGTTGGGTTAATGTCTATATTCTTGCAACATTTCAAGTTTTAAGAAGGCAGGGGCTATGTCTGGCTTTTTTTCCCTCTGAAAACTCAGCACCTACTACAGTGTCCTGCACTGTAAAGATGGAAGATGGTTGGTAAGTATTAGATGACTTGTTAATATACCATCCAAGGGACTATGTCTTTCATCTTTGAACCACTAGTGCCTAGCAGAGTGCCTAGCACAGCAGGCACCCAGGCATCAGCTGTGAAAGGAAGGAAGGAAGGAAGGAAGGAAGGAAGGAAGGAAGGAAGGAAGGAAGAAGGAAGGGAGGAAGGAAGGAAAGAAGGGAGGGAGGGAGGGAGAGGTCACCACCATCCCATGAACTCAGTGCAGTTGGACTTGAGGTTTCCTGATTAATATCATCAAAGGGAAAATCTTCTTCTGTTAGCAAAAGATATGAAAAATAAACAGAATGCCATCTAATTTAATTTGAAATGCAAAGAAAGTGACTAACGAGGCATTTCTGTATTTGGGTAGGAGGAGGATTCTCTAATTGCTACCTGGAAATGGCTTTAGTTACTTTGGTGACTGTTATAGTCTTGTGAGAATAATCTCCTCTTAATAAGGACAATTACTTAGATTTATTACTCCTCTGTGGTCTTGTTAAAGATCTAAGAAGAATCCTATTTAAATGAAAGGAACAATAGGAGCTTTTTAACAGGGAACAAGGTTTAATTAAAACCCGAGCACCGGATTGGTGCCTCTGTGCCTGGGTGGAAAAACTGGGTTAAAGGAGAAAAAGCAGGGTAAATAATGGCACCTACTTCACCTGCTTTTGGGGAAGAAGGTCCATTTTGAATGAAAAGGCCTCAAAAGGGTATGTGTATTCAGATTACACAAAACATGCCTTTTTTGAAAGTGGCCTTTGGAATCAAGTCCTCCCACTTAGTTTAATGAAATATCCTTTAGAATTGAGATAATGGGCTCGATTACCTGCCAGGGTGTCTGATCCAAGAGGCAGAGCTGGTTGACTGATGTGAGTCACTGTAGTAATATGCAGTGGTATTTAAAGTACTTTATAATGTTCCCAGTGAGGACCCAGCACGCTCTCAAAGAAATACATTGTAGCAGAGTCCCATCCCACAAGTAGAGAAGCTTAGGGTTCTTCCTGCTTGAGTAACAATAGCAAGAGCTCTTTAGAAACCCCCAAAGCTCTGACCCTGGGGAAATGTCATTAAAAATAATTGATATTCTAGAAGCTAACAAAAATAATGGAATGCAACAAAACAAGTGTGGTAACCCATCAGATGGGGGCCTAATAGGCTGCCGGGTGTGCGCTCCCACAGATTGACAGCTTCTCAGCTGTTTACGTGGCTCTTTCCATGTTGGGGTGGTGCATATAAAGACAGCTGTCTGCTGTTTGTAGCATTATTCTGCCCTAAATAAATAACCGAGAGCAGTCATTTAGATGCATTTTGGGTGACAATGGCACATGCGAACTCATGTCATCTAACCTAAGCCAGAAGTATTTCCACATTAAATCATATGATTGAAAACAATGAAGGCATAAACATGGGGTGGGGTGGAGGTGGGGAGGCTCTTTCTTGGCTTATGGGGTATGTCCTGATTTTATGTCACCCTAGTGGTCAACAAATGTCATACCAAGAACAGATGAGCACTAAATGAATCTCTTCTTGTGATGATTATAACAAGACTGTAAAATGGAAAACAGTAAATATAACTCATCCTTATTAAGACTCTCTGGTATTTGTTTCCAGCTAGAGCTCCTATAACAAGAGAGTAAACAATACTTGGTCTCTTGTGATTGCTAATTAAAATGCAATAAATTATGGAATCAATTTAAATTCTGGATCAGCTCTACAGTGGGTTCAACAAACCTCCTAAATTTTATTTTCCCCTGGGGTCTCTCTTCCAGAACCTTGGGCAGGGCGGGAATGTGCATGTGCATGATCTCTCTTTTGTTTGCTATTTAATTGCTGGTGGCTTCTTTCAAGGAAAGATAGCCAATAGCAGGACAAATTTCGGGATCCCTGCACACATTTTCTCTGCCTCTGAGTCACCTCTTTGCTTTTGGCTTGTTATTTAGATCAGGATAAGACCTGGGGTTGCTGCCCAAAGAAGTTCAGTGGCAGTGGCCTTGGCAAGACCCCTAGGGTGACCAAGTAGCCTGGCTTGCCCACAGTCTTGTCTGGGCCCAGCAAGAGCAATAGGGTCTAAGTCGCACCCTTATGTGTTTAATGCAGGAAGGCAAAGTGTTTGTCATCAAGGCCAACAGGAGAGGAGACTAGTGTCTCTCAAGAGAGGAATATATAGATATGATATAGATATAGATATGTAGAAAGAGTTATAGATATAGGTACAGTTATATAGATGTGGTATCCTAAGCCAGAAATATTTCTATATTATATTATTTAAAACAATGAAGGAGAAAGGATATATATCTCTATCTATATATCTATACCTATATCTATACCTATATATTCCTCTCTATATCTATCTATATAGCTAGTTATATATAATATATAGTTATATAATATATAATCTTATCTAGTATAGCTATGTAACATAGATAATAATAATTATGAATTACAAGCAATAATTACTAAAATATGTAGTTATTAATATATTATCTATATAACAATATCTACCTATTTATCTACATATATTTCTAGTTTTGTTCTGAAGCTATCTGAAATCTAGTAGAACTCTGCAAGAAAAGAAAATATTCTAAGAAAGATTCCATCTTGGAAAAACAAAGTTACTTTGACCAGATGTGTCAGTGGCCCTTTCAAACTGCCGGAGAGAGGGCAGGAATAGCTTGCTGTAACTTATGATACTAATCCCAGACATTGGAGTGAACGGAAACCCTTGGAGGGCTTTGCTGACCACCCCTGATCTGCACCAGCATCAGCGGGGGGCAGGCGAAGCGTGAAAAGGAGTGTGTATGTGTGTCCCAGCCAGAATACAATGCAGCTAGGATTGCCTGCTAGGCTGAGATGGAGACACAGTCTCAGGTAACGTCACAATTTATATCCCAGCAGATATACAACCCAAGTCCGCTCTTTCCCTGTGTAGAAGATGTCTAGTTCTTTTCTGCCTCCTTCAGACAAACAATATCAGCAGTTTCATCTCTTGCTACCTGAGAAGCAAGCTTGACATAGTAAAAGACATGCCACTTTCCTGGCTGCTACTCAACTGTAACTCAGGAGGATTAACTTCCATCCCATTTGAATGCGTGAAGTGCTCCCATCCAGCCAGTACTTAGTAAATTTGTATTGGTTATTCTTGAGGCGAAGGACGTTTTCACCTTCTAGATAGGCCATGTGGTCTCTTTCAAAGTCATCATGATGTAGAGGAATAAAGAGTAAGTCAGAGTTGGGTTCAAATCTCTGTTTTGTCTTTTATTAACTGCATATTCTTTAACAAGTTTTTTTGCCTTATGTATAAAATGAGGTTAATAATGCCTACTACCTACTCAGGGCTATTATACAGCTTAAGCAAGTTCTTATATATAAAATGCCTACAACATCTAGGCATTAAAAAAATGTTGGTTAAAACAATTTAAAATTTGGTTTTGTCTATTAACTTTATTTTTATACCTATATATCATTTTGTATATTAAAAAACCCTAAGTATAACCATCTCTTATGCCTTTTGCCCAGGTTATTTTCTTAAGGAATAGCATGATAAGATAATTTAAAAAGCAAAGGATGGTTTTTCTTTTCTTGGAGAGCACACATACATTTGCGCACACACGCAGAGACACGTGGGTGACTTTCCAAAGTTCCTCAAGCTTTGGGTCGTCATCATAATTAAAAAGGGGATGTGACCAAAGTGAGGAAACAATGCACAGCACATCGTGAGAGATGTATCCCTCCGTGATCTGTAACAGATGCTTTCTGAAGAGCCTGGCAGAAGCCGGGTGCAGGCCCAGCTGCCTGCCGGTCAGGATGACCAAATTCTGTGTTCATGTGTTAGAAGAAAACTAAAAGCCAGAACCCAGCAATCACTTGCTCTGCGCCAACTTTGTGGTAGCTGCTAATGAACATTTAATAATTATTAGTTTCATTCTGCCCTGGAATCTCTGACAGGAAAACTGTTGGCAGAGCTGTAAACAATAACTAAAAAAGACTGCATCTCTAGAGAGAATAACCAGGCCACTAAAGGGGTCTCTTCTCTCTGTCCTTCTAATTGCCCTTGTATTTTAGATATGACAGAGTCCCGTGCAATAAGTCTTTTCTGTTCATCCTCATTCTTGGGTGGGTAGTAAATCAAACTCCATCTTCTCATTTCTTTCTTCTGCTGGGTGACGTTTTTGCATCTAGTGTAGCTCAAAGACCATGCAGTCCTGGAGAGCCAGTGCCAAGTCGTTGGTCAGGAAGAGGAGTCCAGACAATGTGGGCAAGAGGGTGGAAACCCCAGGCGGTTGAAAGGCTGTGGTCAGACCGCTGTCCTCAGATAGGAGAAGGCTCCCAGAAAAATTGTTGGAAAATAAATGATTCCAAGTGCTAGAAGAGGACAAGGGAATCCTTTTTATCACAGAAGTCATCAATCTTATAGACATAAAGGAATTAAAAAAGAAAAAGGCCACAAAGAAGAAAGTTGACTTTAACTCTTTTTAAAAATTAAAAATAAGGAACGCAAAACACTGGCCTTAAAAATCTGGCGTCATTTATGGCTGGTTAAGGGGGTGCACATGAGAGAAAGGATATATTGACAGAAATGTGACGGATTATGAAAGATGAGCTTTGGGGCTTCCCTGGTGGCGCAGTGGTTGAGAGTCCGCCTGCCAATGCAGGGCACACGGGTTCGTGCCCCGGGCCGGGAAGATCCCACATGCCGCGGAGCGGCTGGTCCCGTGAGCCATGGCCACTGGGCCTGCGCGTCCGGAGCCTGTGCTCCGCAATGGGACAGGCCACAACAGTGAGAGGCCCGCGTACCGCAAAAAAAAAAAAAAAGATGAGCTTGGTTCAGGCACACACTGGGCAATCCTTCGAGTCCCAAATGCATCTTTACTTTTAGGACCTTGAAGAAGGCGAGAGCGCAGCGCCTGTGTGAATCAGCAGAAGGAATCTTTGTAAGGTTGGTGTTTCCAAAGCAGGGCAGGTGTTAGAGGAGCCCCAGCTCAGACAGACGCCTAGGGAACCCGCAGTCAACCGGTCCAGCAGGAAAAGAGCCCCGACCGGAGGCTGAGATGGAACGAATACAACCTGCCCAGCCCAGAGTAAAAGTTGAAAAGAACTGGGACGAAGGGAGCTCGGGAGCAAGGAGGACACTCCCGGCCACGCCCCTCCCCGTGCGCATGCGCACTCACATCCACCCCTCCCCCTCGAGCCTTGGGACCAGTAGTCGGGGTCTCCGCCCAGCTTCATCCCTGTTTACCTCTTTCCCCAAGAGAGGCCCGAAACTCAGCGATCATTCCTCATGCCCTGGACACTTCATGCACATTAAGTCCAGTACATCACATTTTCTGACCCCGTCTCCCACCTTTCCTTTTCTCCTGAAGCTCTTCCTCTGTGATCCCTGGAATTCAGTCAGTTGGCAGCAATATCTCTCTATTCGATCCTCCACTTCTTTTCTGAAAGCTCCTTACTTCGTGCTGACACTTGCTCTTCTGAGGCATTGCTTCTCCTGTGGTTCTATGTGGTAGTGGCTCCCCGGCTCCAAATCAACTGATCCTTTCCCCCTTTCACTGACCCTCAAACCCCTCATGTCCTCTTTTCCCAGCTTAAGTCCGTGGTGGGTCATAACAATTATTCCCAAATTTAAATCTGGACTTCTCTCCTGAGCTCCAGTCACATATCCATTTGTCTATTTGACATCTCCACTTGGATGTTTAATGGGCTTCTCAATCTCTAACTGGTCCAAAATCAAGCTCAGAATCTTCCCATCTGCTCCTCCTGCAGTCTCCTCTGTTTTAATAAATAGTGACCCTTTCTTCTAATTGCTCAAGTCAAGAAACTTGTTGCCATCTTTAGGTCCTTCTCCTCCCGCATTTATTGAGATATAATTGACATGTAACAGTGTGTAAGTTGAAGGTGTACAACGTGATGATTTGATAAATGTCTATATTAGGAAATGATTACACATCCATCACCTTACATAGTTACCTTTTTCTTTTGGGGTGAGAACTTTTAAGTTCTACTCTCTCAGCAACTTTCAAGTATATAATACGGTATTGTTAACATAGTCACCATGCTGTACATTAGCACAACCAGAACTTACTCATTTTGTAACTGGAAGTTTGTACCCTTTGACCACCTTCTCCCATTTTCCCCACTCTTCTGCCTGGGCAACCACCTATCTACTCTCTGTTTCTATGAGTTTGATTTGTCTTTCAGAGTCCACGTATAATGGAGATCACACAGTATTTGTCTTCGTCTGTCCTGTTTCACTTAGCATAATGCCCTCAAGTTCCACCCATGTTGTTGCAAATGGCAGAATTTCCTTATTTCTCATGGCTAATATTCCATTATGTCTGAAAATATACCAAATTTTCTTTATCCATTCATTTATTGGTGGGCATTTAGATTGTTTCCATGTCTTGGCGATTGTAAATAATGCTGCAATAATACAGATATCGTTTCAAGATAGTGATTTCATTTCCCTCGGATATCTACCTAGAAGTGGAATAGCTGGATCACATGGTAGTTCTATTTTTAATTTCTTGAAGAATTTCCATACTGTTTTCTAGAGTGGCTGCACCAATTTATGTTCCCACCAACAGTGCACAAGTTTCCCTTTTCTTCACATCCTTGCCAACACTTGTTACTTCTTGACTTTCTGATGATAGCCATTCTGACAGGTGTGTGGTGATAGGTCATTGTGGTTTTGATTTGCATTTCCCTGATGATTAGTGATACTGAGCACCTTTTCATGTACCTGTTGGCCTTTTGTACAGCCCCTTTGGAAAAAATGTCTATTGACGTTCTTTGGGTCCTTTCTTTCTCTTATAACTCATAATCTGTCAACAAATCCTGTTGGCTCTACCTTAAAAATACATCCTGGATTTGATCACTTCTCACCATCTCCACCATCACAGACTGGTCCAGGCCACCATCATTTCTTGCCTGGATTCTGCCGTAGCCTCCTAATTATTCTCCCTTGCTCTCCTTCAGCTCATTCCCCACACTGCACCCAGCATGACCCTGCTAAAACTAAGACATGCTGGGCCACCCCTCAGCTCAGAACCCCACTATGACTTCCCACATGGTGCAGAGCAAAGCCAGGGCCTTACTAGGCCCTGCAAGACATACCCGGTCTCTTCCCAGCCTGCCCCACTCCGACCTCATCTCCTGCTTTTCCCTCCTGCATCAGCTTCTGCCTTCTGTCACTGCGGCCTCCCCGCTCTTCCTCAGGCTCCAGGAGTAAGCTTCTACCTCAGGCTTTTGCACTTGCCTTTTCTCCCTGGCTAAGTTCAGACCTTCTCAAAGAGCCCCTGCCCTGGCTGGTCCATTAAACCCCACTCCAGACTCCTTCTATTCCCCTCCCTGCTTCATTTTTTCTTTATCACTGCCTAACTTACCGAAGTTTTACAAACTGTGTCTTTGCTTTATTTTATCCTATTGATTGTCTTTTTCAAGAAGGCAAGAGATTTTTGTCTCTTTTCTTCACTACTGAGTCCCCCCATTGCCCCAAACAGTGCCTGGCACACTGTTGTTTAATAGATGGGTGAATACCCCAGGCTCTGAGAGTGGGTCATTGGTGAGAGCACAGAAGAGGAAGGTGGTTGCACTGCAAACATGATGGAACTGGGCTTTGGAGGAAAAGAAGACACGGGTGGGGGGTGGGGAACCAAGAAAACAGGCTCCTAGAGATGAAGGCCTGCCTTATGGTCCCCAAGATTTCCTCAGTATCTGGCACACGGCCAGGCCCCAGCAGCCACTCAGAAATATTGTTGCAATGAACATGCTTTCTTTAGATTGGAGAAATCTGAAAAAGGAATGGGGCAAAAACAACCAGAGTTGTTGATTTCAGAATCTTCCTACAACCTCAGGTTACCCAGGAGTCTGTCACCTGGGTGTCCCCTTGCTAGGCCACTTTTTTCTTTACTACTTAAATGAAAACACCTCAAATCTTGTGGGCCACAAGCTATGGGAAGTCCAGTGACTGCCCCAGAGGATCTCTGTAAATCCCTGGGCCTCTGTAAAGGCTGAGTCACCTCTCTCACTAACCTCCCAGGCCTGCCAACGCTTCACCTGACATGAGGGCTGCTCCCCTCTCTCGTCCCATGGAGACCACCCCTGTGAGCCCTGGTAATACAGAGTAGTGACTACAGCAGGCTCATTCTAAAATTAGGGGTTATACAACAATACATCACACATTTAATTTGAAAATTCGTTATCCCTGTTCCTAAAAGTTCCTTGGCTTCTCTCACACTGACCATCCGCACTCCAACCCAGGATTTCTCACTGCCCCACTTTTCTCCTCAGACCTCACACAGACACAAGTAGGATAAGCCTGGCCCGTGACTATAGCTCTCCTCTTTGGGTCTGGCAGAGTTCCCAGAAACACCCTCACCTGCAACATCAGGACACTGAGACCAGGTCTCACACAGCTATTTCCATTTCAATTAAGTATGTGGGATTTGGATTTTGGAAATGTGGTTTGGGTTATCTCAATTAAATATTTTGTGAGCACTATTTCTGACTTGCAAATAGTTACAAAATTGCTTCCTTCTCAACCCAAGCGTGTGGTGGGAAATTAAGAACAATTTGAAAGGGTCTCACCTTACCCAAGAGCTAATAATTCAGACCACAACCCACACTCAAACCCCGACTTTTTCAGCCACTGTGGATTTAGGGGAGGAAATAAGAGAAGGTCAGGCACTGGAGGGGGTGCCTCAGCTATTTGCACTCACTAGACAACGGGGTGTGGAAAGGAATTAAAGCTACAAAAAATCTGCCTTGCACCTCACCTCTGTCATACGCTTTTTAGGGATCAAGTTGCAAAAAACCACTTGCCTTGGGCTTCCCTGGTGGCGCAGTGGTTGAGAGTCCGCCTGCCGATACAGGGGACACGGGTTCGTGCCCCGGGCCGGGAAGATCCCACATGCCTCAGAGTGGCTGGGCCCGTGAGCCATGGCCGCTGAGCCTGCGCGTCCGGAGCCTGTGCTCCGCAATGGGAGAGGCCACAACAGTGAGAGGCCCGCGTACGGCAAAAACAAAAAAAACAAAAAAAAACCCCACTTGCCTCTAAGAGCAGGCTTTACTTTAGTGCCGGGGTCCCCAACCCCTGGGCCATGGACCGGTACTGGTCTTCGGCCTGGTAGGAACCGGGCTGCACAGCAGGAGGTGAGCGGCGGGCGAGCCAGTGAAGCTTTATCTGCCGCTCCCCATCACCCCCTATGGCTCCCCATCACTCGCATTACCGCCTGAACCATCCCCCACCTCCTGCCCCTCCCTGTCCGTGGAAGAATTATCTTCCACGAACCTGGTCCCTGGTGCCAAAAAAGGCTGGGGACTGCTGCTTTAGGAGGACTAGCTGGCCTTCCAGCCGCCTATGGAGAATTGTTAACCCATAGAGGAGAAGTGTGTGTGGCTGGCTGATTGCGGATCAACACCACCCATTCTACTTTGGCTCACCCAAGGCAGAGGTTCTCAGAGCATGGTCCCTAGACCAGCCATGTCAGCCTCAGCATCAGCTTTACTTGGGAAGTGGTTAGACAGGTACATCTCATGTCCCACCCCAGACCTACTGAATCAGAAACCTTGGGAGTGAGGCCCAGGAATCTGTGTTTTAATGAGCCTTTCAGGCAATACTGATGCAGCTCAAGTCTGAGGACCACCGACCTGGCATTCCGTACAGCCCATATGCAAAGTCAGGTCTCCAAGTCTGGTGAAATCCACTCAATCCTTCCCATGTAATGGGAAAACAGTAAAAAAAAAAAAAAAAAAAATTATTTATATAGATAGATGAACAAAAAAGGCACAGAGAGGATGCTGGATGGTGCTGCTTTAAATCACTAGGCACAGCAATGGTCTGTGTATCCATGTCTTTGGGGGTGAGGTGCTGGAAAGGTCAGCCCTCCAGTGACCAGCAATGTACACGCAAGTGAGTGAAAACATCCCCCCACTGTCCACTGAGCTGCCACAAAGCCCTGGGTCCTCTCTTAGAAACACTTCACTTTTCGGGGTACCTCGTGGTAAGCTGCGGCCCCCAGAAGTCTGTGCCAAGTTCTGTACCCACATCCCTCCATCTCACGACAACCCTAGACAATTATTCCTTCTCCATTTTATAAATGCAAAAACTGAGGAAATTAATTGTTTAAGTTCACACAGGAAGTAAGTAGTGGAGCTGGAATTCACCCTAAAATGTTGGACTCCAAAACTCCTGCTCTGTCTCACCTGCAAAATCCTGCCTTGTCTGATTAGAAGTGGTGAGGGGGATTTACAGGGCGGCACACAGTGGGTTAGCGGGAGAAGGAAATGCTCAAGCAAAGGAGGAGGCTGAAAGCCACAAGCGAAGAGCCATATGTGGCCCAGCAGACCCAGCAGCCACTGCTGGGTGGTGACCAGTAACAAGAATTCATTTTCACAAAGAAAAAGTAGGTGTTCACTCAAGTCTAAAAGGTAGGCAATTCCCACCAACGGTGCAAGAGGGTTCCCTTTTCTCCACACCCTCTCCAGCATTTATTGTTTGTACATTTTTTGATGATGGCCATTCTGACCAGTGTGAGGTAATACCTCATTGCAGTTTTGATTTGCATTTCTCTAATGATTAGTGATGTGGAGCATGCTTTCGTGTGTTCGTTGGCAGACTGTATATCTTCTTTGGAGAAATGTTTGTTTCGGTCTTCTGCCCATTTTTGGATTGGGTTGTTTGTTTATTTGATATTGAGCTGCATGAGCTGCTTGTAAATTTTGGCGATTAATCTTTTGTCAGTTGCTTCGTTTGCAAATATTTTCTCCCATGCTGAGGGTTGCCTTTTCAATTTATTTATGGTTTCCTTTGCTGTGCAAAAGCATTTAAGTTTCATTAGGTCCCATTGGTTTATTTTTGTTTTTATTTCCATTTCTCTAGGAGGTGGGTCAAAAAGGATCTTTCTGTGATTTATGCCAGAGAGTGTTCTGCCTGTGTTTTCCTCTAAGAGTTTTATAGTGTCTGGCCTTACATTTAGGTCTTTAATCCATTTTGAGTTTATTTTTGTGTATGGTGTTAGGGAGTGTTCTAATTTCATTCTTTTACATGTAGCTGTCCAGTTTTCCCAGCACCACTTATTGAAGAGGCTGTCTTTGCTCCATTGTAAATTGATACAGCCACTATGGAGAATAGTATAGAGGTTCCTTAAAAAACTAAAAATAGAACTACCATATGACCCAGCAATCCCACTACTGGGCATATACCCTGAGAAAACCATAATTCAAAAAGAGTCATGTACCAAAATGTTCATTGCAGCTCTATTTACAATAGCCAGGACATGGAAGCAATCTAAGTGTCCATTGACAGATGAATGGATAAAGAAGATGTAGCACATATATACAATGGAATATTACTCAGCTATAAAAAGAAAAAAATTGAATTATTTGTAGTGAGGTGGATGGACATAGTGTCTGTCATACAGAGTGATGTAAGTCAGAAAGAGAAAAACAAATACCGTATGCTAACACGTATATATGGAATCTAAAAAATAAAGGGCGTTTTGAAGAACCTAGGGGCAGGTTAGGAATAAAGACGCAGACGTAGAGAATGGACTTGAGGACACGGGGAGGGGGAAGGGTAAGCTGGGACGAAGTGAGAGAGTGGCATGGACTTATATACACTACCACATGTAAAATAGAAAGCTAGTGGGAAGCAGCTGCATAGTACAGGGAGATCAGCTCCATGCTTTGTGACCACCTAGAGGGGTGGGATAGGGAGGGTGCGAGGGAGATGTCAGAGGGAGGAGATATGGGGATGTATGTATATGCATAGCTGATTCACTTTGTTATAAAGCAGAAACTAACACAGCATTGTAAAGCAATTATACTCCAATAAAGATGTTAAAAAAATAAAAGGTAGGCAAGTATGCAATTATTGTAGAAATGCTAAAATGCAATGTGCTTACACTGAATGGATTAAAATTTAAATATCATTTAGGAACAATTTACTTTTAGGGAAAACAACCCATTTCCTGATGGTGCTAGCTAGATAAATGAAGTATCCCTGCAGTATACTTCTGTTCAAGTGCACGGTGAGTTTTTTTTTTTTTTAACATCTTTATTGGGGTATAATTGCTTTACAATGGTGTGTTAGTTTCTGCTTTATAACAAAGTGAATCAGCTATACATATACATATGTTCCCATATGTCTTCCCTCTTGCGTCTCCCTCCCTCCCACTCTCCCCATCCCACCCCTCCAGGCTGTCACAAAGCACCGAGCTAATATCCCTGTGCCTTGCGGCTGCTTCCCCCTAGCTATCTACCTTACTACGTTTGTTAGTGTGTATATGTCCATGACTCTCTCTCACCCTGTCAAAACTCAGCACGGTGAGTTTTTAAAGAATGGGTTTAGTCGTAAGTTCCGCACGGGTAAACAGTGTACCCACCCATTTCTTGTATTTCACCCCATGAGCTCAAGCGATGATGCTCAACGAATTTCTCCTGCAGTTTGGGCAGTCAGCATCCTCCAGGGAATTCACTTTAAACTAGAGAGTTTAACCAAAGCCAAGCAAAATTCAACACTTGGTTATTACTATTATTGTTTTAATAAGCATCTTCAGCAAACCTACCAATCTTCCAGAAAAAAAAAAAAAGAATCTAGTTCTTTTTCCCTGTTGACAAGGAAGTAACTTATGAAAATATTGCCTACAGTACAAAGAGTGATGCAATGACAGGCAACACTCAAACTGGCGATTAATTAGAACTTGCGTCTCCTGCCTGTTTCTAGTATGTTGATTAGTTCTGTCCTTGCCATGTGGGGTTGTGTCTTCCACGTGAAACACTAGAGAAGGCGGCAGCATTCCTATTCTGAGGATGGAAGAAACATTAATTATTCCTTGGAATCCTGTTGGGTGAAGTGGGTTTTTTTTCTTCCCTTCACCAAGCGAAACAGGAGAATTATTTCCTAATAAAACTTTCACGAGGCCAGATAGTGTTGCTTGAACATAATTTTTAATATGCAGTGGCCTGGAACCTGGCAGATATTGGCAGAGTGGGTGCCCCTGTTTTAAAAAGCTGAATGTGGCTGACAGTAATATCACTGCTTCCTTATGTCTATTAGAGTCAGGGCAAGGTTAGACAAATACATTCCCACCAGCACAAAACAGCAACTCTCCAAAATGTATGTCAGTGGTGTATTTACAGCCAAATCCAGAAGGAGCTTGTACTTCTTATGCTGCTCCCATTAATGAGACAAATGTCAGCATCCATAAGCTATTTTTTTCTTCCTGCTTATCAAATCTTTCAAAACATTGATAACTAGTCTTTATAGATTGTGAAAGTCAGATATAACTCTGAATGTATTACTTTACTGGACCCCTTGGGGTAGACTTATCAGGAAACCGCTTTACATGGACGATTTGACTTTCACGTGGAGTGTCATAATGAACCCTGGTTGGAAATCTAAAATAAAATATCTGGACTACAACCTTCCTCTTGGTGGAATTTATGATTCCCTCAGTACAATAATTTTGAAAACTGTATCCCTTAAGCTACAAGACTTGATAAATTATTAACTGCTTGAATTGAAGAAGCTTTCCAATAGGCTTATGTGCTATCTAGAGGCACGGATTAATTTCTACTGAACTAGAAGCTCACCTCAAACTGTTTTTCAGCAGTCTAAACTACCTGCTTCCTCTTCTGTCTAGGACAGATCAAAGTGTCCATTTCCTCTCTGGCAGCTCCGAGAGGTGCTGCTTTTAGCAAAGCTCTACCAAAAGACAATGACCATTGATCCACCAGAGAATTGGTTGTGTTCAGGCAATCACACCCCAGAGAGACTTGCCTCCACCTGGGGCTCTTATCTTTCTATTTCTCGTGGCATTTTCTGGTTTAAATTCTACTCTGGAGGAACTGAACTGGTATACAGAGAATGCTGGTAGGAGGGAGTCTGGAGGGTATTGTTTTTGTGAACTTAGGGAATAGCATTTTTTTTTAACTGTCAGGAGCTTGTGCTGCCACAAGGAAAATGTTCACCTGTTTTCTGCTTTTACAGCCCCTCTTCTCTCATCCCAGACACCGTGCCTTGAAAATCCTCCACGACCAGGTGTATAAGAACCACCAGACTGACCAAAGGCAGAAAGAGCCCAGAAAGCTTTCCGCAGAGGCTCTCCTTTTTTTTGGGAGGGGGAATTTTTTTTTTTATTCAAACAGAAAGTCACAAAAATTATAATTAACCTCATCAGTTCACTCAGTCCCATGTAATTAGTTTGTTTTTCATCTTGATTTTTGTTAGCACTTTTATGAATTCATCAGTTTTCCATTAGAGTTCTGAAAATGCTTATTCATTCAGTTCAGCAGTATAGTCAGTTACCAGAAACCTGTACTTGTCAGAGTCTTTTCCATGAATTCCTTGAAGATGAAACCCCTTTATAGGAACATTTTTGCAAAAGCATCAGAGTACACTCAGAACTGTCTGTAGATGACAAAAGACTTAAAAATGACGACAGTTAAAGATTTGATGAAAGTTCATAATAATGCAATTGACAAGGAGATTTAGTTATTTCTGAGATATACATTTTAAAGTAATAACTAGAATTATGACTTATAACATTATACCAGAACATATAAGATTTTTAGAAATTTCATGTAATGTCTGAAACATTAACATATTTCCATACAAATAACCCAAAGAAAGTTTAGTATTAGTTGGTTTTTTGTTTGTTTTTTTATACTGCAGGTTCTTATTAGTCATCCATTTTATACACATCAGTATATACATGTCAATCTGAATCACCCAATTCAGCACACCACCATCCCCACCCCACTGTGGTTTTCCCCCCTTGGTGTCCATATGTTTGTTCTCTACATCTGTGTCTCAACTTCTGCCCCCTCAGAGCTCTTCTAATAGATTCTTTCTCTTCACCCAGGTCAGTTGAGTTGGGAGTACATTTAATTATCTGTTTTATGGTCAATTCTATGTGTAGTCAAGATAATGCTAACTGTCTTGATATAGGGACAGCTTCTATAAACACCATTTTGGGGACACAACAGTGCAGTACCCAAGAGCACATTGCAATAGAAAGCAATGTGTTCTGTGGCCCAAGGTGCCAGGAACATGTGAAAGTATTTAGGATCAGTTGCTCCACAGGAAAACTTGAAATTCCCTGACATTTCACAGCTCATGTATGAAAGAAGTAGAGGCTTTCCCCAGTTTGATAATGATCCTAAAACTTTACATGACATTACATATAACATATTGTAAAGATGAAGTAAACTTTTAAAAACTATCATTAATAAGAAATGAATTTTTATCAACCACATTAAAGGATAGACTGAACAGGTAGGTAGTCAATTGTAGGGAAAGTGTCATAGAGGTGTAGCCAGTTAATCAATTAACATAGGTTAGTTTTGTGGCTTTTGTGAGGCTTACAATGTGCTGCTTCCTTTTTTTAATTTATAATTGTGTTTTTCCCTCCACTTAAATAAATATTCACTTTGTACTCAATTTTGTATCAGTGATTTTGTATTTTTTTTTTTTTTCTTAAAGAGAGTCCTCCAAATTGAATAAGCTTCAGGCCTCACAATACCTGGATCTACCCCCGGGTGGTTTAATCACCCTTCTCTAATCCTGGGATGTCAAACTTTGGATAATATAATCATCTTCTATGTGTATAATCTGATCGATTACCAGGACTAAGCTTTTTAGAATTTATAGTTTAAAAATCTTTATTAAACCTAAAGATTTGGGGAGTTCCCTGGTGGCCTAGTGATTAGGATTCTGGGCTTTCACTGCCATGGCCCAGGTTCAATTCCTGGTCGGGGACTGTGATCCCACAGCCGTGTCGTGCAGCCAAAAAAAAAACCTGAAGCTTTATATATACCTCTTTATGGGGAATATATCGAATACTTCAGCAAATCAACATTGAGATTCTTTTTTCAAGTTAGCATAATAGAGTACTCTAAAGGCTCTAAAGTTCTCTATGAAAAACATCTCTTTATGGTGAGTTTCTAAATTTTTCTTTTACCCTGCTAGCTATTTAATTATTTATTAGTCATCTTTCTCTCTTTTAAAAAGGATGTGTATACCAAAGACTTTTGTCATCCAATAAATATTAACATGTAAGGTTTAAAAATATGTTGAGAATTAGTTACCTAACTTATTTAATGAATAAATAATGCAATGATCAAAGGCTGAATCAATGAGTAAAGTCTGTTACTTAAAGGATCACAAGATACTACTTTTCTATAAGAGAATCTAAAGTTATCCCTTAAGGGATCATCATTTGCAGGAAGATGTTCTCCCTGAGGGGACTGTGGACTGGCTGGCAAGCTGAAGGTGCTACTATGTATTTCTCTGGCCTTCCCAGCAGCCAGTATACAGCAAGCAGTTTCTAAACAAGCTCTATTTTGCAGATGGGGAAGGAGCCAGTAAGCACTGGACTGTTGCAGGGCCAAAATTTGGGGCAAATCTCAGAGGAACCCATCTCCTTCCTCCAGAGAGCATGCGGGACACTTGCCTGGAAGCAGGGCAGATGATTCCAGGAGCTGTTTCTCACCAGCTGTGACCCTTAAGCCACAGGCCATGGTGCAAGGGCATATGGTGGGTACTTGGTAAATTTTCAGGGGTTTCTAGGCCACAGTAATTTCTCCCCTAATCTTTTAGCCAGGCTGTTGGAAAACCTTTTTAGAATATGGAAACTGGAGCTTCCTTTCACCCTTCAAAAGAAGGTTGACCCTGCAGAGGACAGAATGAAAGCAGAGAAAGCACCACTGTCTCTTCCCCAGGAGACCCCTGGGCACACAACCCTCTTTGTTAGCTGTACAGAAAACCAAGTTTGAAGTTGGTAACTTTGGCTGTCACACAGCCTATGCATTTGTAGAGCATTTAGCTTATTGACCTAAATGTTCTCATGTTTAGAAAAAAAATGTAGTCTAATTAATTCACAATAAAAAATCTTCCATTTCATAGAAGATAAAATTCATATAACCCAAACAGAATTGAATGTGTGGTAGGATGAAGTCATCAGCATGCAGCCATCAGCATGCAGCAGCCTTAAAAATTACAATATCTGACCTTAGTATGTGTGAATCTATCAGGATTCCATTGTCGACATGTATATTTTTCAATATTCTTCTCTGAGCTGAAATTATGTCATTTATATGCAAATGACCACATCTTCAGCAGCTGCTGCTTCTCCGTTGAAGCTGAGGGACTTATTTGCACTTAATAAAGCCTCATAAATAGGTTTTGCCTCTAAAAGGGTGGGGGAGCAGGAAACCCATCAGAGCCTTTTACAGTTACAAGCTTCTTTTTGTTTTGAAAGCGAGCGGCCACCTCTAAGAGGACGGTTCTCAGTTATCAAAGAAACAGGACTCCTCACCCAGCCAGCTCGCTCCTTCCCTCCTTGGGAAACAAACGCTCCTGTCCTTCCTGGCACCTTTTTGCCACCGCAGCTGTGGGTATCGCCAGTCTCCAGGCGGGTTGTGATTTAATCCAGACTTTAGTACAAAGGGGGACTGCTCTCTGAGCAGAGTCTCCTGCCAGGTGGTAAGAACAGGTGTCCAGCCCCAGGAAGACCCCTCAGGACCCCACAGGCTGTCCTGTCCAAGAGGAGGAGGGGAATCCCTCCGCAAGTGGAGGGGAATTTTTCCTTTCATGAGTTATGAGTTTCCCTTTAAAACACTCTACATAGGGAAGGGACAGCATTTGGGAAATATTTGTACACTCTGACGGCCCGATCAAACAGCATTAAAAGAATGTTAAAAACTCACCTTAGGGGAGACTTTAAGATGGCGGAGGAGTAAGATGTGGAGATCACCTTCCTCCCCACACATACATCAGAAATACATCTACATGTGGAACAACTCCTACAGAACACCTACTGAACACTGGCAGAAGACCTCAGACCTCCCAAAAGGCAAGAAACTCCCCATGTACCTGGGTAGGGCAAAAGAAAAAAGAAAAAACAGAGACAAAAGAATAGGGACAGGACCAACACCACTGGGAGGGAGCTCTGAAGGAGGAAAGGTTTCCACACACTAGAAGCCCCTTCGCGGGTGGAGACTGCCGGTGGCAGAGGGGGAAAGCTTCGGAGCCACGGAGGAGAGTGCAGCCACAGGGGTGCGGAGGGCAAAGCGGAGAGATTCCCGCACAGAGGATCAGGGCTGACCGGCACTCACCAGCCCGAGAGGCTTGTCTACTCCCCCGCCTAGGTGACGGGGTCTGGGAGCTGAGGCTCGGGCTTCGGAGGTCGGATCCCAGGGAGAGGACTGGGGTTGGCTGCGTGAACACAGCCTGAAGGGGGCTAGTGCATCACAGCTAGCCAGGAGGGAGTCTGGGAAAAAGTCTGGAGCTGCGGAAGAGGCAAGAGACCATTGTTTTGGGGTGCGCAAGGAGAGGGGATTCAGAACACCGCCTAAACAAGCTTCCAGAGATGAGCGGGATCCATGGCTATCAGCGTGGACACCAGAGATGGGCATGAGATGCTAAGGCTGCTGCTGCGGCCACCAAGAAGCCTGTGTGCAAGCACAGGTCACTATGCACACCTCCCCTCTGGGAGCCTGTGCAGCCCGCCACTGCCAGGGTCCCGTGATCCAGGGACAACTTCCCTGGGAGAATGCACAGTGTGCCTCAGGCTGTTGCAATGTCATGCTGGACTCTGCTGCCGCAGGCTCGCCCCGCATTCCGTGCCCCTCCCTCCCCACGGCCTGAGTGTGCCAGAGCCCCCGAAACAGCTGCTCCTTTAACCCTGTCCTGTCTGAGTGAAGAACAGACACCTTCAGACTACCTTTATGCAGAGGGGGGGCCAAATCCAAAGAGGAACCCTGGGAGCTGTGCGAACAAAGAAGAGAAAGGGAAATCTCTCCCAGCAGCCTCAGGAGCAGCGGATTAAATCTCCACAATCAACTTGAGGTACCCTGCATCTGTGGAATACCTGAATACACAATGAATCATCCCAAAATTGAGGCTGTGGACTTTGGGAGCAAAGATATATATTTTTTTTTCCTTCTTCTCTTTTTTTGAGTGTGTATGTGTATACTTCTTTGTGTGATTTTCTCTGTATAGCTTTGCTTTCACCATTTGTCCTAGGGTTCTGCCTGTCTGGGTTTTTTTGTTTGTTTTTTCTTTTTTAGTATAGTTTCTAGTGCTTGTTATCATTGGTGGATTTGTTTTTTGGTTTGGTTGCTCTCTTCTTTCTTTCTGTTTTTTTCTTCTTTTTTTATTACTTTAAAATGTTCTTATTTTCTATAATTATTTTTTATTTTAATAACTTTAATTTAATTTTATTTTCTTCTTTTCTCCATTACTTCTGAGCCATGTGGCTGACAGAGTCTTGGTGCTCTGGCCAGGTGTCAGGCCTGTGCCTCTGAGGTTGGAGAACCAAGTTCAGGACATTGGTCCACCAGAGACATCCCAGCTCCATGTAATATCAAACGGCAAAAGCTCTCCCAGAGATCTCCATCGCAATGCTAAGACCCAGCTCCATTCAACGACCAGCAAGCTACAGTGCTGGACACCCTATGACAAACAACTAGCAAGACAGGAACACAACACAATGCATTAGCAGAGAGGCTGCCTAAAATCATAATAAGGTCACAGACACCCCAAAACACAAGACCGGATGCAGAACTGCCCACCAGAAAGACAAGACGCAGCCTCATCAACCAGAACACAGACACCAGTTCCCTCCCCCAGGAAGCCACACAACCCACTGAAACAACCTTAGCCACTGGGGGCAGACACCAAAAACAACAGGAACTATGAACCTGCAGCCTGTGAAAAGGAGACCTCAAACATAGTAAGTTAAACAAATGAGAAGACACAGAAACACACAGCAGATGAAGGAGCAAGGTAAAAACCCACCAGACCAAACAAATGAGTAGGAAATACACAGTCTACCTGAAAAAGAATTCAGAGTAATGATGTTAAAGATGATCAAATCTTGGAAATGGAATGGAGAAAATACAAGAGAAGTTTAAAAATGACCTAGAAGAACTAAAGACCAAACGAACAATGATGAACAACACAATAAATGAAATTAAAAACTCTCTAGAAGGAATCAATAGCAGAATAACTGAGGCAGAAGAATGGATAAGTGACCTGGAAGATAAAATAGTGGAAATTTTAATGCAGAGCAGAATAAAGAAAAAAGAATGAAAAGAATTGAGGACAGTCACAGAGACCTCTCGGACAACACTAAACACACCAACATTCGAATTATAGGGGTCCCAGAAGAAGAAGAGAAAAAGAAAGGGACTGAGAAAATATTTCAAGAGATTATACTTGAAAACTTCCCTAATATGGGAAAAGAAATAGTTAATCAAGTCCAGGAAACACAGAGAGTCCCATACAGGATAAATCCAAGGAGAAACACACCAAGACACATATTAATCAAACTATCAAAAATTAAATACAAAGAACAAATATTAAAAGCAGCAAGGGAAAAACAACAAATAACACATAAGGAAATCCCCATAAGGTTAACAGCTGAACTTTCAGCAGAAACTCTGCAAGCCAGAAGGGAGTGGCAGGACATATTTAAAGTGATGAAGGAGAAATCGTACAACAAAGATTACTCTACCCAGCAAGGATCTCATTCAGATTTGACGGAGAAATTAAAAGCTTTACAGACAAGCAAAAGCTAAGAGAATTCAGCACCACCAAACCAGCTTTACAACAAATCCTAAAGGCACTTCTCTAGCCAGGAAACACAAGAGAAGGAAAAGACCTACAATAACAAACCCAAAACAATTAAGAAAATGGTAATAGGAACATACATAATAATTACCTTAAATATAAATGGATTAAGTGCTGTAACCAAAAGACATAGACTGGCTGAATGGATACAAAAACAAGACCCATATATACGCTGTCTACAAGAGACCCACTTCAGACCTAGGGACACATACAGACCGAAAGTGAGGAGATAGAAAAAGATATTCCATGCAAATGGAAATCAAAAGACAGCTGGAGTAGCAGTTCTCATATCAGACAAAATGGACTTTAAAACAAAGAATATTACAAGAGACAAAGAAGGGCACTACATAATGATCAAGGGATCAATCCAAGAAAAGGTATAACAATTGTAAGTATTTATGCACTCAACATAGGAGCACCTCAATACATAAGGCAAATGATAACTGCCATAAGAGGGGAAATCGACAGTAACACAATCATAGGAGAAGGCTTTAACACCCCACTTTCACCAATGGACAGATCATCCAAAATGAAAATAAATAAGGAAACACAAGCTTTAAATGATACATTAAACAGGACAGACTAAATTGATATTTATAGGACATTTCATCCAAAAACAACAGAACACACTTTCTTCTCAAGTGCTCATGGAACATTCTCCAGGATAGATCATATCTTGGGTCACAAATCAAGCCTTGGTAAAGTTAAGAAAATTGAAATCTTATCAAGTATCTTTTCTGACCACATGCTATGAGACTAGATATCAATTATAAGAAAAAATCGTAAAAAATACAAACACATGGAGGCTAAACAATACACTACTTAATAACCAAGAGATCACTGAAGAAATCAAAGAGGAAATCAAAAAATACCTTGAAACAAATGACAATGAAAACACAACGACCCAAGACCTATGGGATGCAGCAAAAGCAGTTCTAAGAGAGAAGTTTATAGCAATACAATCCTACCTCAAGAAATAAGAAACATCTCAAATAAACAACCTAACCTTACACCTAAAGCAGTTAGAGAAAGGAGAAGAAAAAAAAGCCCAAATTTAGCAGAAGAAAAGAAATCAGAAAGATCAGATCAGAAATAAAAGAAAAAGAAATGAAGGAAACAATAGCAAAGATCAATAAAACTAAAAGCTGGTTCTTTGAGAAAATAGACAGAATTGATAAACCATCAGCCAGACTCATCAAGAAAAAAAAGGGAGAAGACTCAAATCAATAGAATTAGAAGTGAAAAAGGAGAAGTAACAACTGACACTGCAGAAATACAAAGGATCATGAGAGATTACTACAAGCAACTGTATGCCAACAAAATGGACAACCTGGAAGACATGGACAAATTCTTAGAAAAGCACAACCTTCCAACTGAACCAGGAAGAAATAGAAAATATAAACAGACCAGTCGCAAGCACTGAAATTGAGACTGTGATTAAAACTCTTCCAACAAATAAAAGCTCAGGACCAGAAGGCTTCACAGGAGAATTCTATCAAACATTTAGAGAACAGCTAACACCTATCCTTCTCAAACTCTTCCAAAATATAGCAGAGGGAGGAACACTCCCAAACTCATTCTACGAGGCCACCATCACCCTGATACCAAAACCAGACAAAGATGTCACAGAGAAAGAAAACTACAGGCCAATATCACTGATGAAAAGAGATGTAAGAATCCTCAACAAAATACTAGCAAACAGAATCCAACAGCACATGAGACGGATCATACACCATGATCAATTGGGGTTTATCCCAGGAATGCAAGGATTCTTCAATATACTCAAGTCAATCAACATGATACACCATATTAACAAACTGAAGGATAAAAACCATATGATCATCTCAATAGATGCAGAAAAAGCTTTCAACGAAACTCAATATGAATTTATGATAAAAATCCTCCAGAAAGTAGGCATAGAGAGAATTTTCCTCAACATAATAAAGGCCATATATGAAAAACCCACAGCCAACATCATTCTCAATGGTGAAAAACTGAAACCATTTCTAAGATCAGGAACAAGACGCGGTTGCCCACTCTCACCACTATTATTCAACATAGTTTTGGAAGTTGTAGCCACAGCAATCAGAGAAGAAAAAGAAATAAAAGGAATGCAAATTGGAAAAGAAGAAGCAAAGCTGTCACTGTTTGCAGATGACATGATACTATATATAGAGAATCCTAAAGACACTACCAGAAAATTACTAGAGCTAATCAATGAATTTGGTAAAGTAGCAGGATACAAAATTAATGCACAGAATTCTCTTGCATTCCTATTCACTACTGATGAAAAATCTGAAAGAGAAATTAAGGAAACACTCCCATTTACCATTGCAACAAAAAGAATAAAATACCTAGGAATAAACCTACCTAAGGAGAAAAAAGACCTGCACGCAGAAAACTATAAGACACTGAGGGAAGAAATTAAAGATGATATAAACAGATGGAGAGATACACCATATTCTTGGATTGGAATAATCAACGTTGTGGAAATGACTATACTACCCAAAGCAATCTACAGATTCAATGCAATCCCTATCAAACTACCAATGGCATTTTTCACAGAAATAGAACCAAAA
The DNA here is from genome assembly GCF_003031525.2 of Neophocaena asiaeorientalis asiaeorientalis. Lineage (NCBI taxonomy): Eukaryota > Metazoa > Chordata > Mammalia > Artiodactyla > Phocoenidae > Neophocaena > Neophocaena asiaeorientalis. The sequence continues at coordinate 3,692,965 of NW_020173114.1, forward strand.
ATTTCACAAGTTGTATGGAAACAAAAAAGGCCCTGAATAGCCAAAGCAATCTTGAGAAAGAAAAATAGAGCTGGAGGAATCAGGCTCCCTGTCTTCAGACTATACTACAAAGCTACAGTAATCAAGACAGTATGGTACTGGCACAAAAACAGAAATATAGATCAATGGAGCAGGTTAGAAAGCCCAGAGATAAACCCATGCACATATGGTCACCTTATTTTTGATACAGGAGGCAAGAATATAAAATATAGAAAAGACAGCCTCTTCAATAAGTGGTGCTGGGAAAACTGGACAGCTACATGTAAAAGAATGAAATTAGAACACTCCCTAACACCATACACAAAAATAAACTCAAAATGGATTAAAGACCTAAATGTAAGGGCAGACACTATAAAATTCTTAGAGGAAAACATAGGCAGAACACTCTGTGACATTAATCACAGCAAGATCCTTTTTGACCCACCTCCTAGAGAAATGGAAATAAAAACAAAAATAAACAAATGGGACCTAATGAAGCTTAAAAGCTTTTGCACAGCAAAGGAAACCATAAACAAGATGAGAAGACAACCCTCAAAATGAGAGCAGATATTTGCAAATGAAGCAAATGACAAAGGATTAATCTCCTCATTTTACAAGCAGCTCATGCAGCTCAATATCAAAAAAACAAACAACGTAATCTAAAAATGGGCAGAAGACCGAAATAGACATTTCTCCAAAGAAGACATACCAATTGCCAACAAACACATGAAAGGATGCTCCACATCACTAATCATTACAGAAATGCAAATCAAAACTGCAATGAGATATCACCTCACACCAGTCAGAATGGCCATCATCAATTTATGTACAAACAATAAATGCTGGAGACGGTGTGGAGAAAAGGGAACCCACTTGCACTGTTGGTGAGAATGTAAATTGATACAGCCAATATGGAGAAGAGTATGGAGGTTCCTTAAAAAACTAAAAATAGAACATAAACTTTTTTAAGAACTTGGGATTCATGTAATTTGTTCATATAAAAAATTTAATATCATTTTGTTACCTAACGCATTTTCTCTTCTTTCATATAATCACTTATAAATGAGCATAAATTCCTCTGTTTTGAATTAGTGTTAACTATGGTTCAATTACTGTGATTGTGATTTTATGTACGTCATCAAATGTTTTTTCTTACACAAGTCGTTCATATATTAGGGAGCCAGAGATACATATTTGGTGGTAAATTTTGTATGTAAAAGCAAAATTACAAAGAAACAGATGAAATTAAATTATAGGATAAATATAGCTGATAATCAGCTTTTAATAATTAGCTAATTCCTACGGTAATATTTGTGTGTTTTCTATTGCTAATAATGTCATTCAGGTAAGGAAGAATTATAAAACAAGTGGCTGGACCAACAAAGAGAACACAAAGAAAGCTATTAGACATGCACTGTGTTATTTGTGGTTAGTTCCTTGAGGACAATGCCAGATCCTTGATTTAGACTGAGATGGGAAGCAGATCTTAAAAGATTTTTGTCATTTTAATGATGTTTGAATATCATGTTTCTATATACTTAGTAATTTGTCTGTGCAGTCTTGTCTTTTTAAAAATCTTTATGAGTATTTTAATAAGAGCTTGGGAGAAAGGTAAAGAAAAGAAAAAAAAAAAAAACACCTAAAAATAGAACTACCATATGACCCAGCAATCCCACTATGGGCATATACCCTGCAAAAACCATAACTCAAGAAGAGTCATGTACCACAATGTTCATTGCAGGTCTATTTACAATAGTCAGGACATGGAAGCAACCTAAGTGTCCATCGACAGATGAATGGATAAAGAAGATGTGGCACATATATACAATGGAATATGACTCAGCCATAAAAAGAAACGAAACTGAGTTATTTGTAATGAGGTGGATGGACCTAGAGACTGTCATACAGAGTGAAGTAAGTCAGAAAGAGAAAAACAAATACCGTATGCTAACACATTTATACAGAATCTAAAAAAAAAAAAAAGTTATGAAGAACCTAGGGGCAGGACAGGAATAAAGATGCAGATGTAGAGAATGGACTTGAGGACATGCGGAGGGAGAAGGGTAAGCTGGGACGAAGTTAGAGAGTGGCAGGGACTCATATACACTACCAAATGTAAAATAGCTAGCTAGTGGGAAGCAGCCACATAGCACAGGGAGATCAGCTCCATGGTTTGTGACCACCTAGAGGGGTGGGATAGGGCGGGTGGGAGGGAGATGCAAGAGGGAGGAGATATGGGGATATATGTAAATGTATAGCTGATTCACTATGTTATAAACAGAAACTAACACAGCATTGTAAAGCAATTATACTCCAATAAAGATGCTAAAAAAAGAAAAGTAAGGTGCCAAATTATTTTTATTCCTGATATATATCACTGGAAGAAAAAACTCACCTTAATTCATCGGGTAAGTACCTAGTATTTCTCCTTTCCCCCTCCAACTCCCATCTTCCTAGCTGGCCCTTATTTGTCAACAGAATTGGATGGAAAAGGAAAAGATTATGTATGCATTTGGTGTGCATATAAGATGAATTCTACCCATTTTCTATTAATGCTCCTATAAAACCACCCAGCCTTCTATATTGGGGTCAACAGAAACGTTTCATTTACCATTTAAGACCACTTAAGACATGCAAAAAAAAATAGAAGAATATTAAGGGGATAATTTCCTCCTGCTCTTAGATGCTAAGACAAACCTGAGGCATTTATGAAAAATAGATACTGATGTGAAGCAGGGTCATTTATTTTTAAAGCACTGTGCTGCTGATTTGGTAATAATGACCTATTATCCCTGTCAGAGTAATAGACTATTCCTGGAACTTCATTTCTGGTGTGTGAGCAACTGACATAGTAGAGATGATTATACTGTCTAATAAATGTGTATAATCATTGAAGACACTGGTTGACAATACTATCATTAAATTGTCACCAGCTTGGCAAAGAGACAAACACCTCTACCACATCAACCTATCAGAGATGTTTATAACTGCAAAAACATCCAAGCACAATATTAATGTTAATAACTGAACTCTCATACACACACACACACACACACACACACACACACACACACACACACACCCCTAAAATTCCAGCCACTAGGCCCAAAGTGTGGCCAGGGATGAGTTGGAAAGAAGTGATACCTGGTCCTTGAGTCAGGAGTCCTGGGCTCTAAGCTCATCTCTCTGAGCCTCAGTTCCTTTCATTTTTAAAATAGAGATCATGTCTGTCCTGTGCATCTCACAATATTATCATCAGTAACAAAATTGTAAAAGATACAAAATACCAGGTAATAATAATATATTATTATGTATCTATATAACATTATGGTACAAGTTGCTCTTGGTATATTTAAGATTTTACATTGGTTTACTTTTTAAAAAAATTGTGGTGAAATACATATAACATTTATCATAACCATTTTCAATTGTACAGGTCAGTAGTATTAAATATGCACATTATTGTACAACCTTTATCAGCATCCATTTGCATAACTCTTTTCATTTTACATCACTGAAACTCCGTACCCGTTCAACAATAACGTCTTACTCCTCTCCTCCCTCCAGCCCCTGGCAACCACCTTCCTATCTTCTGTCTCTATGAATTTGACTACTTTAGATATATAAGTGGAATCATACAGTATTTATCCTTTTGTGTCTGGCTTATTACAGTTTGCATAATGTCCTCAAGGTTCATTCATGTTGCAACATATGTCATAGTTTCCTTCCTTTTTAGCTTAATAATATTTCAGTGTATCTATAAATCGCTTTTGGTTATCCATTTATGGGTTGCTGAATACCTGGGTTCCTTCTACCTTCTGGCTATTGTGAATAATGCCATAATTTATATGAATAGGAAAATAGGAATATATTCTATTTATGAGTATGAATATATAACTTCAAGACCCTGCTCTCAATTATTTTGGTTATATACCCAGAAGTGGAATTGCTGGATCACATGGTAATTCTATGGTTAATTTTTGAGGAACTCCCATACTGTTTCTCACAGTGGCTGCACCATTTTACATTTCCACCAACAGTGCACAAGGGTTCTACTTTCTCCACATTATCAACAAGGCTTATTTTCTGGTTTTTTTTTCTTTTTTTTAGATAGCAGCCATCCTAATAGGTATAAGGTGGTATACATTGGTTTATTTTTAATACAATGAAGGACAAGAACCATTGTTTAATATTATCATGAAAGTTTTCACATTTGGAATACATTTTATTTTATTTTTATTGAAGTATACTTGATTTACAATGTTGTGTTAGTTTCAGATGTACAGCTAAGTAATTCAGTTATACATACATATATATCTATTTTGTTTTTCAGATTTTTCTGCCTTACAGATTATTACAAATATTGGAATGACATATTTTTTAACCATAAATTAGATTTGCCAAATATGTTTACAACTATAGTACAGAGTAATTTAGGAGCTCCTCTAACACCTGTGTGTGTATATTATATATATATAAACAGGTATTTACATATATAGTTTTAATGGAAATTTGCCCCCCAGAAATTATTTATATGTTAATTATATATGTAACTCATACATATATAAATAGTGGTACCTAAGAAGGTTTATAATTTATATATGTATATATAAATTACAAACCTTCTTAGTTTTATATATGTATAAAACTTAGTTATATATAACTTCTTAGTTACATATATATATATTTTTTATAAAAAATAAGCTTCTTAGTTACAAAACTTCTGAGATATATCAACCAGTCAATCTAGAGAATAAGAATCACTGGAAAGCTGAAAAACATGTCAGTGCTCAAGCCTCATCTCCAGAGATTCTCATTTAGTTGGTCTTGATCAGGCCCAGATGTCAGTATTTTGATGATTCTAGTGAGCAGCCCATGTGGTGAACCACTGCTGCCCTGTATCCATTCCACTGCAATTTAAAATCTGTTACTGTCTTACTTTTCAAACTGTGGATTTGGGTCATCATCACCATCATCAGCATCATCAGCATCATCAGCATCACCTGAGAGCTTAGAAACTGAGAATCTCGGGCTCCACCCCAGACCTACTGAATCAGAATCTGCGTTATAACAAGACCCCCAGGTAAGGCATATACACAGTAGTCTGAGAAGGGCTCATCAGTGGAGATGGAGAGAAGTTGTTTACCACCAACCACACACGATTTCTTTTCAAATCCTTGCACTGTAATATGCTTTTGAATAAAAACTATTTATAAGAAATACAAGCTGCTAAGACATGTGCCCCATACTCTGCTTATAAAGTTTAATATTGGACTAAAGTAAGAGACTAGATTTTTTTGTAGGCAAATTTCGTATTGTTTGATTTGGTCTGTTGTTTCAGCCATATGAGAATTTTTTGAATTCTAATTTTTTAACCCAGCATTCTTTCATTGATCACCAAGCTGCAGATATTAGCATAAAAGTCATTAGTGAAAATGTTGAACATTTTAGGGCTGAGGGATCAACCTCTAATTTATTCCTCCTGGAAAACTTCCTCTGAATTTATAATATTTCTTAACTAGCATTGTTTGTATTTCTCAACAAGTTAAAAATCCTTTTACCTAATACAACCAGCCCACAGTTCTTTCATAAGGATATCTTGAATTCTTGGTCATACTGAAGTCCCAATACTCTGTCTATAAAATTCCTCTGATTTCCAGTATATAGCCCTTTAGAAAAAGCAAGATGCATTTAGATTGATATGGCTTTATTCTTACTGAACCTACACTATTCCTAGAGATCACTGCTTACTTTGAAAACTCTTTAAAACTATCTTTAATTAGTCCTAGTTTTATTGACTATTTACTTATTCACAACATTTATTCTTTACAATTTCTTAAAGATTTCTGATGTCATTTCAACTATTTAGTCTATAAAAATAATAATGATAAAATGAATAGCTACTGTACATCGAGCATTTATTATGTGCCAGGTGCTGTGTTAAAGTGGCTTACATTTAATTGTCACCCTAGCCCTATGAGGTATATACCATTATCCCGATTTTACAGGTGAAGAAACTGAAATTTAAATCTGCTAAGTAACTTGCTAGGAAAACAAAGTGGACTCTAGGTCTGACTTCGAAGCCTGTTTTCCTAATCAACATACTATATTACCTTCCCTTGGAATGCAGTGGTTCAGATGTGGAGTCTTGAATAAACTGGGGCTCCAATTCCTTCTTATCAACACTCATTAACACCCTTTCCAGTCAAGTCTGATGAGCAGTCTTCTTACCCAGAAAAAATATTTAAAGGCAGTACAACAAGAGTTGAGAGGTTCTGCTTCCTCATTGCTGTTACATGCCAACCTATCATCATTATTTTCAAGCCAGGGGCCGTTCCCTTCTCAGAATTCTTCCCACTCTGAATTTCTTATTTTCCTTACTATTTTTGTCTGGTTCCAATATTAGTCTTCCTCCAAGACTTGAGATACATCAAATCTTGGGTACGTGTCATTCCATTCAACTTTCATCCATGCTCATCAGAAAGCTTATTGTCCAATCTAATTGATCTCATTGGATTCCTCCAGTTTTTCTTCCTTGGTGGAACCAATGCAATAGTCAGAATCAAATTGTGCACTTAATCATTTTCATTGTTTGCCTTACTTCTGATGCACTCACTATCATCAGTTAGCAAACTTTCCCATTGGGGCTGTAAGAACTAGTACACTTCTCAGAGACAGCCAGGCTTGCACTCACAGTCAGCCCATTCTCTGACTGCATTTGGCAGTAGAACTTTGCCTGGTGTTGTATGTGATATGTTTTTCCTCTAGCAAAACCTTCCTGCATTCTAAGGAATCTGCTGGGGTAGTGCACTTAGAATATCAAGAAAACAATAAATATGCCATGACTCTGTCATACAGAAAACTTTCTTGGCTGTCAGCCATAGAGCTTCTGATGTGGAGAAGGGCTGTAGAGTAGCTGTTAACAGCTCACACTTGGAGTGCATAAAATCTACCGTGAGTCAGCTGTAGGCGATGTGGAGATGGTGCCATTTCTCAAGCTTTAATTTCCTCCATTGAAAATAGGGATGGTAAGAATGGGATAATACGTTAATGCAAATGTTCCTTAATGTGATGTAAGTGTGCCTTAGCACAGTGGCTGTTAAACTTCAACTCCTTGGCCCCCAGCGAGATTTTGATCAGCTGCCCCAAACTCCTTCCCAGCCTACACTATCAGCCCAAGGGTGTAGCTGAAGCTTGTGACCCCAGTGAAAACACTTAACCACTTTCTAAAGGCTTTGTGAACATTCTCATCCTCCGAGTGGTTTACTCTTGTTTAATTTTGAATACAGAACAGGGGCCCAATTGATTAAAAGACATTGTGTGTAGTTGTGAATATTTTTTTAGAAAATATTTTTGGGTTTTAAAAACCTGGGAGAGGGAAATTAGCTCACTGGTTTCTTCACATACTTAGGAACCCTAACACTCCATTTCTCAAAAGGCCTGAAAATAAACAGGAGCAAAGTGAGCTTCTTCTGCGGGGCCTCCCTGTTTTGGATTACAGGTATGGGAAAGTCATTTCGATTCAATTAAAATGACATCCTGTGGTTCTGTGCCATGAGGCAAAAAGTGGTTCATTAGATTCTATTGCTGCTGTAACAAATGATCACGAATTTAGTGGCTTAAAACAATACAGATTTATTAGTTACAGTTCTGGAGATCAGAGGTCGAAAAAAAAAAAACCCACAAAAAAAAACCAGCCTCACTGGGCTACTGGGCTAAAATCAAGGTTACTTGATTTTAAAAACCAGGGCTGCATTCCCTCTGGAGGTTCTAGGGGAGAATCCATATCCTTGCCTTTTCCAGCTTCTAGAGACCACCTGCATTCCTTGACTTGTGACCCCTTTCTCCATCATAGAAGCTACACTGTGGTATCTTCAAATCTGTCTCCCTCTCTCTTTCTCTGTCTGAGCTCTGCTTCCACCGTCACATCTCCTCTGACTCTGACTCTCCTGCCTCCCTCTTTCATTTATACGGACACTTGTAAATGGAAGTGGGCTTTCACTTTCAGAATGGGCTCACCCAGGTAATCCAGGATAATCTGTCCATCTCAAGATCCCTAACTTCACATCTGCAAAGTCCCTTTTGCCATGTTACTGACATATTCACAGATGTGGGGGATTAAAATGTGGACATCTGTGAGGGCCTTATTTTGTCTACCACAGGTGTGGATTATACATTCTTTCCTCAAGCATGGGGCCCAGATATTAGCAGTACTGGTTTATATTTTACAGTCAATACTTCAAATGGGACAAGGTGGCATTCAGAGAAGCCAAAGTTAATCAAATAAAAAGCAGGTATCAGCATGCACTTTATCACATCACCAAGAGAATCAAAACAGTATGATAGTAAATTTGACTTCTTGTCATGTTGAATTCTTCTTTCAGTGCTATGTTATCAGAAAGAGGCAGTATTGTTTAAATGTAATTTATATAGTGCCTTCCCCAGAGTGATGAACAGAATATTCCTCAGTATCCTCAGAGAATTAGGCTCTCTATCTCTCTTTATCCCAGCTCAGCCACTCCAGCAATATGCAGCAATATAACATCTGTGTGCAAGAAATAAATCAGACTCACTAAATTTAAGGATGTTCACTTACAGAAATTCCTTTTGGAGTTTCTTTTTTTCTCATTTGAAAATGCTCTTCTTTGGGTATTATAAAGCCATTGACCCATATTAGATTAATTAGGTCAATTAGCCTTTATGTAGTAATTATCAGTCAGATGGCTTTGAATAATTCCCTTTTAATAAAGATGTGCCTTGAAAAGAGATTATCAACTTAAATTCCTGCCACATAGTAGCATTAAAAAAACATGCATTTAGTAATTCTTTCTGCAATGTGGTTTGGGTGTAGCAATGAAACTGGGTAGAAAAAGCTTAAGGACTTTACCTTGATGAGTTGATTATTCACATTCACACACTGTTAAAAGCCACGTGGGTATTTTCCATTCAGAGAAGCTGTTGGTAGCCCTGAATGCTGAGCCTAATTCAGAGCAACTCCCTCTCTTTTTCTAACCTGTCAATAGGAATTCCCATATTTTTAGACTCACACTGGCCCCAGCACCTAAACTGGGACTCCCACTTGCTGACAGGACTATCTGAATTTTTTTGCTCTCTGCTTCTCTCCTTCAACAACATCCCCATATTTTATCCTAATATTGACAATAGCTGCCGCTCAATGAGTATTTGCTAGGTTCCAGACATTTCACATTTGTTATTCCTAATTGTTACCGTGAGTTAAGTCACTACACAGATGTTTGTTGAAATATTTGCTCTAGATACTGGAGATAGTCAAGTGGATATCCTATGTCCATGTAACAGTTGAGGAAACTGAGATAGAGGACCTTAGTGAGGAGCCTACCATCCTGCAGCATGGGGCTTTGCAGGAAACCCAGTGTCTGACTGGCTCCAGCTTGGCTCCTTGCACCCCACCAGGCTACCCCCATTGCGGGAGGGGGTACTAGAATTGCTGTCTCCTTTGAAAGCTATGTTAGAAAACTCACCGGACTGTTTGGGACATAAGGTTACTAATAAAGTCAGAACCTTCAAGAAAAGTTTAAAGGCACTTTAGGAATCAGGTTCAAAAATAGAAAACTCACAATTACTTAGAACAAAAGTCCCACCCCTAGTAATTAAAGGGTTTAATTTTTTTTTCTAAATTTCAGAATTCTGATACATATACAAGTGCAAAAAAGTTGAGGTACTACTTAATCGAATACATACAAATGGCATGAGCGATAGTTCTAGGGGCATCCCTTGCTGTTTTCTCTTGCTGTAGTTCACTCAGTTCCTGATGTTTAGATCAGAAGTCAGTGCTAAATTGTCGGTTGCACCCTGACATTAACATGCTGTGTAGTCTTTGATCTTCCACAGAACAGAAAGGACTCTGTGTGCAAATTTACTCTATTGCTAAGATCTGGACATTTCGGTGACCTGGAATATGGAGATAACTTTGTTTCTGTTGGTTTGTTTTACAAAAGTTTTAGGTTCCTACAAGAATCAGAAAGTTTCATATTGGGAATGTAAAAATGGAGTTTCTGGAGGGCAATTTGACAACAATTTGTTTCAATAATTTAAAAGGCAAATAGATAAAGATGTATGCTTAAGAATGCTCATTGTAATACTAGTTATTAAAAAAACTGGCAACGATCTAACTATATATCAGTAGGGTAATCATTAAATGTTATGCACATCCATGCTTGTACTACATGAAAAATTATTATGTATAACATTTATATTGTATTGCTAAATGAAGAAGAAAATAAAGATTAAAAAACAGATTATAATCCCACTTTAAAGTGTGTGTGTGTGTGTGTGTGTATCTGGATGACTGTATTCCAAAATATGCAAACTGTGATTATCATCAAGCGGTGGGATTGAGGGTGATTTTAACTTCTTTGTACATTTCTGTATCATCTGAAATTTTATTCTTTTATCCACATTTCCCATTTAGATCACCCAAACCACCCCCCACTGACAACAATTCTAATGCAATTGATGTAAATCTTTTGTTTGCAAATATTTCTACAAAATATATTTTCTTGTTTTTTGTTCAGATATTTTAAATTTACTTAGTTTCATATTCTATTCCTTAACATTTTTCACCTAGTACTGTTTGTTTAGGCCTCTGTTGTTTGTGTACTAGTCTATTGCTGAACTATTTTCATAGTATAGGCACTGTAAATATGCATATGCTACTTTCATAATCAGAAAAAAATCCAGCAAAGCTCTTTTTATTATGAAGAAAGAAAAAAGAAAGATAATTATTTCTTCTAACATAAGAGCATAAATTGCTTTACATAATTTTGTAAATGAAATATCCAACTGGAGAAATATTCAGTACACTGAAGATTCTATTTTTCTAAACACCCCTACTTTAGAAAAGTGTTTGGACATGTGGAACTCTTTTCTATAAGTATAGAAAATTCAAAGAGAAAAGCGAATATTTCTTTCTATGAAGACTCTAAAATGATTTATTTTAGGAGGCAAAAATTTCAAAAGACAAAGTTATTTTGAAAGTGAAAAGTAGTGAAATGAACTTATTACAGTGTTCTCACTATATATTAAAAATGAAATTAAAATCATTTAAAATAAAAGAAATATGACATTGTAACACAAACAGAAATTGAGGAATATCCCAGAAGGATAGGACATGGTTGATGGACAGCACAGGAAAATGAAAAGACAATCAGAGGAAGTAATAAAGCCTATTGGGAAAAACTTGAAATTTATATATTGAAAGTTCATAATTTTTAACATAAAAATCTAATAATAAATGATAATCCCTTTCTTTTCTTTAAATGTTAAGGATAAAAATAGAACTTTAAGAATAACTTTATTCAATCATATTTTTATAAGATAGATATCAAATACTCTCAGCAAGACTGTGTTTAACTTTCAAACTTTTCTTCAAAACAATATATTCCTAGATGAGAGATGTGGAAAAATGTCACATATAACTATTTATTATGGGGGAAAGTTGCAAGATGAGAGTCATATTTCAAGCAGATGTTACTTAAGTCCTTCAATCCTGGAAAAGGTCATAAAGAACTGGGTTTCTTCTCTTTCTTTTTAAAGTTAGTTTTCACTGGCAGCAGAGAGAAGCTTTATGACATACCACTAGCAGACAAAACCAAGCTGCCTTTACAAAAGAATTTTGTTGAACACAGGGTCTTTTTTTTTTCTCTCTCTCTCTCTCTCTCCAAAATATTGGGTTACAAAATGAAGTCACTGACCTAGGAAAGACAAACAAATAGTCTCCAGGGATCAGGAGGCAGGACAAAAAGCAGGTTAAAGTACAGAAGTTTAAGTGTGAGAACCAAGAAACAAAATAATGACCTGAGGGCTCAGGGCCAGTTGGGAAGAAGAGATGTCTACTAATGTTGACAGGTGACCTGCAAAGGGGAACAGCCCAGCACAATGACCAGATTCTCCAGGGAGGAGGTCACAGCAGTCTTGCTTCTCTGGAAACTAGAGTTAAACTGGCCACTGAGAATGTAGGAGGTGTCTTGGCTAAGAGCCCTCTTGAATTTGCCTTAAATTCTCTAACACAGAAACTCTAAAGATTAGGAAAAACATGGATTTTGATGATTTTATGCGGCTATAAAGATTAGTCAGTGTTTCACTCATTTCTAAGCAGAATGGCATAATGTTTACACAAAGGATTCTTGGATTGCACAAAGTTCAAGCTTTTTGACCTCTTGCAATTTATTTAACTTCCTCATGTATAAAATATATACATAACAAGAGAATCTACCTCATAGGACTATTGTAAGGATTAAGCTAAATATGCCATCCATGTACTATGTGCCCAATGACCTTATGCAGGAAGTAAAAAGAGGAAGTATGTTTAACATTTGAGCATCCACCTGAGATTCAGATCTGAATTTTTATAGCAATTGAGATTAGTGTTTTGTAATGTTTTTGATAGATCATACTGAATCTGAAGAAGACATTGTTTGTTACTAATAATATTAAGAAATGAGACATTGCACAAATCTATCACTATTAATAATATAGTGGGTACAAACCTCGGTCCATTAGCTCAAGGATGCAAGAAATGTTAAGTTTTAATTTTTCTTTCAAGCCCCCCTTCCACTAGATGTTGGAAAAACAATCACAGTCAACTCAAGTTTTCCCTCCCCTTACATTGGAATTGCATCCATGTTCCAGGGGGCTGTTACCTGTTGTCAGCTGTCACCCTCTCTCTATGCTACTATCTGGTAAGGTGTACATCCTGGTCCTGATGTACAAAGTTTATGTCCGTGTCCTCCTTGTGTTGGACATCAGCTTCTGTGACTGTTGGGAGAGTGGAAAAATGAATGGGGCACTAAAAGGCCCTACTCCATCCCCTTCTAGCCTCTGGCTCATAGAAAATGCTTCTGCTGTGCCCCATGCTATCCTGGGGCACAAAGGGACTCTGTGAGCTTATCTCAGTCCCCCTTTCCAACTCTAACACACCACACTGCCATTGCTACTCTACTGCTCCCAAACCATCGACTGTGGGGTCTTATCACCTTCTCAAAGGAAGTAGGAAAAGTGACATTCTTTCTGCTCTTGAATCTCCAAAATTATGCAGAGATGAGTGTTCTATTATTCCCTAAACCTTACCACACCCTACTTCAGATGAATCCAGGAGAAATCTGGGCACAGGTCCTTTTTCAGGTACCTAGCATCTTTACTTTTCCTCTGACTTCTCTCCTTCTCTACAAGTCTAGAGTCTTCAGTCTTGGGGACAGGGAAAAAGGTTTTGACTCATCAGGTATTTTTCCTATTCTTTCATCTCAAGTCTGGATCTTGACTTTTGAAATTAAAAAAATCAAGTATTTGACATCTCCCTTGAGGAATATCTACTTCATAGTCTAGTTGCTTCAATGAGGGGGCAACAGCAAACAAAATCAACCAACCAAACAAACAAACACGATAGTTCAATACACCAGAATACACTGAAGTAGGGAGGGATGTATGTTTTATCATTTTCATCTAAACTTACATTTTAAATACTCTCCATAATGAATTAAAAAGTCTCCCAACTAAAATATTTGTCTTTGGTTAAAAATATGGGTTACCTTATATACTATTAAGTATCTGATTTTATAATTTCCTTTATAATTATTAATTACATAAATTTTATGCATATAATGATTCTAACACTAGTCTGCCAGATGAGGATGCTTCTTTTCTTTACTCTCTCCTTGCTTTTTTTCTCCTTCTTTAACCTGTTTGTCAATGTTCCTCAGTGATCTCGTTACTCTCCGAATTTATTCCATCCTTGAGCTTCACATTTTTTATTTATAATTTGCTATCCAAAAAAATGTGTAGCTTTCCTTTTTGTAAAATTTGACTATGTCTGCATATTACCTCCTTAAGAAGTCCAGACACTATAAATCTTATGTAGAGTCTAGAAAAGCCTTGAAGTCAGAGACATTTGATAATATTATTTGATGGTGATGATGTTTATTTTTAAAAAAAACTTGGTAACGTTAAAGGTCATATATTTTTGTTGAATTTTGATCCCTGTTACCTGGATCATCTATGAGCCCTTTGAAACATGACGTGGTCATATTTATCTTTCTAGGACTAGTTCATGATACAATAGATAGTATAGCAATTGTTTAATCACTACATTGAATGAAAGAACAATAAGATATTTTCCTTTTTTTAAAAACATCTTTATTGGGGTATAATTGCTTTACAACGGTGTGTTAGTTTCTGCTTTATAACAAAGTGAATCAGTTATACATATACATATGTTCCCATATCTCTTCCCTCTTGCATCTCCCTCCCTCCCACCCTCCCTATCCCACCCCTCCAGGCGGTCACAAAGCACCGAGCCGATATCCCTGTGCCATAGGCCTTTATTATGTTGAGGAAAGTTCCCTCTATGCCTACTTTCTGCAGGGTTTTTATCATAAATGGGTGTTGAATTTTGTAAACAGTAATGCATAGCAAGAGCATTCTAATCTACATACACCATATACTACAGTATATGTGTACAATATTTCAAAAATATAAGTGTAGCAACAACTATGAGTAAAATTGTGTTTGGAATTGAGTTATTATGGTTCATAGGTAGAGAAGAATTTCTTAATACATTTAAGGAAGAAGAGAGTGAAGTACGTTTTACATTTCTAATCAAAAGATTAAAAGTTTACCAAACAAACAAAAAACGTTTACAAAACTGAGCATGAGATATAACCCTTAATGTTAGAACTGAAGTAGGAAAGTATGGAACCAACCTAGGCTCAGTTCTGGTTCTACCAATTATTAGCTGAGAAATTATGGGCAAGTAATTTAGTATTTGGGGGGGCTCAGTTTTCCCTGCTGCAAATCAAAATTTTGAGTTAGAATCTTTACGTTTTTTTCATTGTACCATTGCACCATTCAATTATTTCCCTTATTTAAAAAATATATCAGATTAAAAAAAGCTTAAAAATTATTTTTTTTAAATAAAACTCTTGTAGCAAATTAGTCATTAAAAAGGATTGTAGTAGTAGGCTTCAGAGCCTTTTCTGGCAGTGGTAGATTTGAAACACTTTAAAGGACAGGACCCCAGGAAGAAGAGAGTGTACTGGTGCAGGAGCCAAAAGATTTTTGGATCAGTTTTCCTTGATTTTTCTTTATTTAAAGATTGAAGTATTGGAGCCATCGGGATAAAGCTTCAGCACCCTCAATGTTTTCTTTCTGACATCACCATTAATAATCAACCTGCTGGAAGAGTTGTCTTTGAATTATTTTCTGATGTGGGCCCCCAAACATGGGAGAACATTTATTGTCTTTGTGCCAGTGAAAAGGGGACAGAGAAATAAACTCAGAAGCCATTATGTTTTAAGAATTGTCTTTTTCACAGGGTTGTCAAAAATTTTATGGTTTAAGGTGGTGACTTCAGTGAAGTAAATGGAGAAGGAGGGGAATCTATTAATGGAGGATATTTTGGACGAGAGTTTTGCTATTAAACACAAGAGAGAATTTCTCTTATCAATGACCAACAAAGGAAGCAAAGGATACAAACGGTTCATAGATCTTCCTAACAGTGAAACCAACTCCTCATTTAGATGGGCATCATGTTGTTTTGGGGAAAGTGATTTCTGGTCAAGAAGTTGTGAGAGAGAGAAAATCAGAAAACAGATGCAGCTAGCAAACCATTTGCTGAGGTGCATATATTCAGTTGCAGAGAGCTAATTCCCAAACTAAAACGAAGAAAAGGCGTAAGTCATCATCACCATCCTCATCATCATCCCATGACTCAGAAGAGATTCTCAGTCCTCTTCTGATTCTGAAAGTGCTTCTGAAGAGAAATTTTAAAAAAGAAACATAGGAAAAATTCCTGAAAACACAAAAAAGGAAAAATGAAAGAAAAGTGCATCTAGTGAAATGAGGCTGAAAATCTTGAAGCACGACCCCAGTCTATTGTCCATCTAGAAGATATCCTCCTATACTTGAAAACAGATTCCTAATCAGGAGCATGGGAAGACCAGAACCTCAGTGGAAACGTAAAACCAAAAATCAAATGGTCAAGAAAATGACCATGTACATGACAAAAATAAAAAATTTGAATCAAGCTCTAGGACAAATGAAGACAAAAGTGGATCAGTGAGTTGTGCAAATCAATTTCCATTCTGTCTAAATTTTTAAGTTTGGAGACTTGCTGATGAATCTCCTTTATGTTGTTTTCATCTTTTCATTGTTTTTAGGTTTTTGACTTTTTCTTTTTAATGTGGACTTAGTTGAATCGATATTTGATAATCTGTAACCTGGATAATTTGCCTTGCTAAAGTTTTAATAAACTTGAAATGAGAAAAAAATATTGCAGTAAAATTAGCTTTAAAAAAATTCTAAATGGTAAAAGGTTAAGTTTCCAAACATCAATTTGGAAAGTAAAAAAAAAAAAGGTGACTTTATCGTGTGTGTAGTTTTAAGATTTTTTTTTTGATATGGACCACTTTCAAAGTTTTTATTGAATTTGTTACAATATTGCTACTGTTTTATTTTTGGTTTTTAGGCCACGAGGCATGTGGGATCTTAGCTCCACAACCTGGGGTCAAACCCGTACCCCCTGCATTGGAAGGCAAAGTCTTAACCACTGGACCACCAGGGAAATCCCGTGTGTGTAATTTTAAAGGATTGAAGCCATCTAACTGTCACAAGGAGGCATTTTAGGCAAAATGCTAATGTCAGCTGAATTTAAATTCCTCTTTTAATAAAACATTTTATAGCTACAACATATAATTCGTGACTGTAGGTTTATGCACACTTTTCTAAATCTTTCAGAATGCTATACGGGGTTTGGATTATTTTGTTTCATTTTGTTTTGCTGAAGTATGTAGGGATTTTTAAGGCATGTGTTAGTTTAGGGAAAGGTTTCTGAATTGAAATGTGAAAATAAGAAAGACAAAGATTGCTCTTTTGAATTATCTGATTTTATTACGTTAATAAAACAAAACTCTACAGAGCATCTAAGTGCCTCTCAAGCTACATAACAAAATACCCAGTTGATGTATGAGAATTATAAAGATAATTTACACAGTTGGTGAAGAAACAACCTATACTGAAAGGCATTAAACAATAGCTATGCCACCATGTTACATTTAAAATAGGAAATATATGTGCAGAAAACCAAGTAATCATCATTACTCTTCTATACTTGTCTTCTGGAATGGATTCTCTTAAAAGTCTGATATCGTCCCTTTCCTTTCCTTTCCAACGAAAACAAGTGCTTCTCACACGTGCACATAATCACACGCGGATCTTGTTAAAATGCAGATTCTGACTCAGAAGGTCTGGAGTGAGGCCTAAGACCTTCTAACAAACTCCCAGGGATCTCCTTTATTACTGGTCTTTGGATCAGACTTTGAGTGGCAAGATCTTTAACTACTGGCAGCCAGGAGTTGAAATGCCAAAAGACAAGAAGTACCAGCATTTTCCTTTTTGTTTTGTTTGTTCTACTAACTAACCAAAACTCACACTAAATTCTTAGCTTACTTACTTAGCTTAATTCTAAGCTTAGCTTAGTTTACTCCTCTTTGCCCTGACTTCCTCCTCACTGGTGCCTTCTCTATACACACCTGTTATTATCTAGGATGCAAACGTAAATGTTATCCATTTATCCAATGCTCTCCCCCTCGGTTAGGGGTCCTCAGAGAGTGGTTCTCTACTGTACTTGTTGTGTTGTTCCCATTTTTTAGAAATGGGATCTTGGTAAGGGATGCTTCATAAACTACTAAGAAGTAAATTGTGCCAAAACCTAAAAGAGTGAATAATCCAGCAATCATTTGGATTTGGCTTTAGAATGTATTATCATAGAATATGTCGAAGATTTATTTTATAATTACATTTTACTTAAGGTAATATTAAAATAGATTTGTATGCTGTGACCATAAACCAACTAAGAGTGTTGGCAAGGAGGGAATGGGAGTGGAGGGGACCTATTTGAAAGCATGAGGAAGTATATGTAGGAGGGAGGCGTAAGATTAATGTTTTTCCATGGATGATAATCTGTGGAAGTCAAGAGTTCATTTTTCGAGTCCTATGCAATTTAATGCAACTCAAATATGACAACTGAATACTGTATTATTTCACCCCTTCCCAATGGGTTATTTAAAGTGCCATTAAGGACACTTTGTCTTTAGCACAAACAGGTACCATTCATTGAGCACATACTATGTATCAGTCCTTAAACTAAGAACTTCCTATGCAGTGGCTTATTAAATTCTCACTCCATACCTGTGAGGTAGCTGTCATTATGCTAACATTATGGATGAGAAAAATACAGCCAATTAAGGACATTTTTAATTGAAAAAAACTTCTGAAAAAATATAACCCAACAAAGGTTTTTGTGAAAGCTCTGTTGTATGGTTCATTCTATAAGAATAAATAAACCCAATATATTTAGAACATAACTAATAAATAGGAAAACTTAGGGTTATTATTCACTTCATGGAAAGAATACCCAGTGACTGTACTCCTTTAAGTGATCAGTATACGTTAACAGGATTTTGAATTAATACATTTAACATACATATAATTTTTCAGGTAAGCATTTGTACAAATGGCAAATTATCTACTCAAGTGTTTCTAAAATTGGCCTGATCATAAAGAATGACCTAGAGTGCTTGTTAAAACTATAGAACTCCCAGTTTTGTCCACTGGAGATTCTGAACCAGTAGCTCTGAGATGAAGTCTGAGAGTTTGTACACTTAACATATTATCCATATATTTTTTATGATGAGGCAAGTTTGGGAAACATTAGTTTGCTGAGTAAAGCTCAGGTTTCTTATTTTAACATCTAAAGTCCTCCACAGAGTGACCTTAGGTACAGTTCAAATATCTCCTACAACATTAACTTATGTTTAGAATTATCTATTCATTATTCCCCACACAGATACTTTCCTCCCTCGGAGCTTTGCTCAAGCTGTCCCCTCTGCCTACAAGGTCCTTTTCTCATGTGTTTTTCCATCAAAATCTTATTCATCTTTCAAGGCTCAGCTCAAATTTTAACTTCTCTGTAAAGGCTTCCCTGACCCCACAGTCAGGATAATATTCTCCCTCTTACGAACTCCCATAGTTCTTCAAATTTCTATTGCAGTGATCCTCAAAGTGTGATCCCTGGAACAGCAGCATCACTTGGAAATTTGTTAGAAATGAAAATTCTCAGGCCCCACTCCAGACCTATTGAGTCAGAAACTGGGTATGGTGCCCAGCAATCTGTTTTCAAACATACTCTCTAGAGTATTCCAACACACCCTGAAGCTTCAGAACCACTTCTCTAATGTATTCTCTATTTTATTATTGCTTCATTACAGGTCTTAATTTCTCTACCAGAATGTAAAGTAAGCTCTATGAGAGCAAAAACAGTGTTTTCATCATTGGTGTCCTTTGCATTAACAAGCACAGTACTTTTCACTTAGCAGATCACAATAAGTCTTATTGAGCTAAATTGCTATTTCCTTAGTATCAAACTCTATGTATGCTAGATGAGCAGATTGTAGTGTACCAATTTTTCATTTTAATAATGTTTAATAACCTTTAAAGGTTGTAGTATGATGGATTCAGATGAAGAAACACCAATTGTAAAGATGACTAAAATAAGGGCTGGTTGCTCTTATTTTTCAACAGAGACAAAGCCTCTTAGATTTGTTCTAAGTTTAATACATATGATGCCTCATAAATATTTACTAATAATAACTAACAACCTCATCTTTTTCTTTGCTTCTCTTGTCTCTAAGGCTTTTATATCTAAAGAAAAATTCCTAAAATATCTTAAGTGGCTTCAACTTCACACTGTATCTATGAATAAATTAGA
This sequence comes from Neophocaena asiaeorientalis asiaeorientalis, assembly GCF_003031525.2. Lineage (NCBI taxonomy): Eukaryota > Metazoa > Chordata > Mammalia > Artiodactyla > Phocoenidae > Neophocaena > Neophocaena asiaeorientalis. The sequence goes on from NW_020173114.1 coordinate 3,712,781, forward strand.
TAATAAACATTGCTGAGATTGGTTCATGATAGCAGAGTAGAAGGACGTGCACTCACTCTCTCTTGTAAGAGAACCAGAATCACAACTAACTGCTGAACAATCTTCCATAGAAAGACATTGGAACTCACCAAAAAAGATACCCCACATCCAAAAACAAAGGAGAAACCACAGTGAGATGGTAGGAGGGGTGCAATCACAATAAAATCAAATCCCATAACCACTGGCTGGATGACTCACAAACTGGAGAACAATTATACCACAGAAGTCTACCCACTGGAGTGAAGGTTCTGAGCCGCACATCAGGCTTCCCAACCTGGAGGTCTGGCAACAGGAGGAGGAATTCCCAGAGAATCAGGCTTTGAAGGCTAGTGGGATTTGATTGCAGAACTTCAACAGGACTGGGGGAAACAGAGACTCCACTCGTGGAGGGCCCACACAAATTAGTGTGCACATCAGTACCCAGGGGGAAGGAGCAGTGACCACGTAGGAGACTGAACCAGACTTACCTGCTAGTGTTGGAGGGTCTTCAGAGGTAGGGGTGGCTGTGGCTCACCCTGGGGACAAAGACACTGGCAGCAGAAGTTCTGGGAAGTACTCCTTGGCATGAGCCCTCCTGGAGTCCCCCATTAGCCCCACCAAAGAGCCCACAGCCTTCAGTGCTGGGTGGCCTCAGGCCAAACAACCAACAGGGAGGGAACCCAGCCCCACCCATCAGCAGACAAGTGCATTAAAGTTTTACTGAGCTCTGCCCACCAGAGCGACACCCAACTCTACCCACCACCCAGTCCCTCACATCAGGAAGCTTGCACAAGCCTCTTAAATAGCCTCATCCACCAGAAGGCAGACAGCAGAAGCAAGAAGAGCTATAATCCTGCAGCCTGTGGAGCGAAAACCATATTCACAGAAAGATAGACAAAATGAAAAGGAAGAGGACTATGTACCAGATGAAGGAACAAGATAAAACCCCAGAAAAAGAATTAAATGAAGTGGAGACAAGCAACCTTCTAGAAAAAGAATTCAGAATAATGAAGATGATGCAGGACCTCAAGAAAAGAATGGAGGCAAAGATTGAGAAGATGCAAGAAATGTTTAACAAAGACCTAGAAGAATGAAAGAACAAACACCTAGAAGAATGAAAGAACAAACAAACAGAGATGAACAATTCAATAACTGAAATGAAAAATACACCAAAAGGAATCAACAGCAGAATAACTGAGGCAGAAGAATGAATATGTGACCTGGAAGACAGAATGGTGGAATTCATTGCTGGCAATAAAGAACAAAGAAAAAAGAATGAAAAGACATGAAGACAGCTTTAGAGACCTCTGGGACAATATTAAACACACGGACATTTGCATTATAGGGGTCCCAGAAGGAGAAGAGAGAGAGAAAGGCCCTGAGAAAATATTTGAAGAGGTTATAGTCGAAAACTTCCCTAACATGGGAAAGGAAATAGCCACTGAAGGCCAGGAAGTGAAGAGAGTCCAAGGCAGGATAAACCCAAGGAGAAACAAGCCAAGACACATAGTAATCAAATTGACATTAAAGACAAAGAAAAATTATTAAAAGCAACAAGGGAAAAACAACAAATAACATACAAGGGAACTCCCTTAAGGTTAACAGCTGATTTCTCATCAGAAAACCTACAGGCCAGAAGGGAATGGCACGATATATTTAAAGTGATGAAAGGGAAGAAGCTACAACCAAGATTACTCTACCCAGCAAGGATCTCATTCAGATTCAACAGAGAAATTTAAACCTTTACAGACAAGCAAAAGCTAAGAGAATTCAGCACCACCAAACCAGCTCTACAACAAATGCTAAAGGAACTTCTCTAAGTGGGAAACACAAGAGAAGAAAAGAACCTGCAAAAACAAACCCAAAACAATTAAGAAAATGAAAATAGGAACATACATATCAATAATTACCTTAAATGTGAATGGATTAAATGCTCTAACCAAAAGACACAGGCTTGCTGAATGGATACAAAAACAAGACCCATATATATAATGTCCACAAGAGACCCACTTCAGACCTAGGAACACATACAGACCAAAGGTGAGGGAATGGAAAAAGATTTTCCATGTAAATGGAAGTCAAAAGAAAGCTGGAGTAGCAAAACTCATATCAAATAAAATAGACTTTAAAATAAATAATGTTACAAGAGACAAGGAAGGACACTACAAAATGATCAAGGGATCAATCCAAGAAGAAGACCTATCAATTATAAATATATAGGCACCCAACGTAGAGGCATCTCAATACATAAGGCAAATGCTAACAGCTATAAAAGAGGAAATTGACAGTCACACAATAATAGTGGGGGAATTTAACACCTCACTTACACCAATGGACAGATCATCCAGACAGAAAACTAATAAGGAAACACAAGCTTTAAATGACACAATAGACCAGATAGGTTTAATTGATATTTATAGGACATTCCATCCCAAAACATCAGGTTACACTTTCTTCTCAGGTGCACACGGAACATTCTCCAGGATAGATCACATCTTGGATCACAAATCAAGCCTTGGTACATTTAAGAAAACTGAAATCATATCAAGCATCTTTTCTGACCACAATGCTATGAGATTAGAAATATATTACAGGGGAAAAAACACAAATACATGGAGGCTAAACAATATGTTACTAAATAACCAAGAGATCACTTAAGAAATCAAAGAGGAAATCAAAAAATACCTAGAGACAAATGACAACAAACACATGATGATACAAAACCTGTGGGATTCAGCTAAAGCAGTTCTAAGAGGGAAGTTTATAGCAATACAATCCTACCTCAAGAAACATGGAAACCTCAAATAAACAATCTAACTTTGCTCCTAAAGAAACTAGAGAAAGAAGAACAAACAAAACCCAAAGTTAGTAGAGGGAAAGAAATCATAAAGACCAGAGAAGAAATAAATGAAATAGAAACAAAGAAAACAATAGCAAAGATCAATAACACTAAAACCTGGTTCCTTGAGAAGATAAACACAATTGATAAACCTTTAGCCAGACTCATCAAGAAAAAGAGGGAGAGGACTCAAATCAATAAAATTAGAAATGAAAAAGGAGAAGTTACAACAGAAAGAACAAACAAACAGAGATGAACAATTCAATAACTGAAATGAAAAATACACCAAAAGGAATCAACAGCAGAATAACTGAGGCAGAAGAATGAATATGTGACCTGGAAGACAGAATGGTGGAATTCATTGCTGGCAATAAAGAACAAAGAAAAAAGAATGAAAAGACATGAAGACAGCTTTAGAGACCTCTGGGACAATATTAAACACACGGACATTTGCATTATAGGGGTCCCAGAAGGAGAAGAGAGAGAGAAAGGCCCTGAGAAAATATTTGAAGAGGTTATAGTCGAAAACTTCCCTAACATGGGAAAGGAAATAGCCACTGAAGGCCAGGAAGTGAAGAGAGTCCAAGGCAGGATAAACCCAAGGAGAAACAAGCCAAGACACATAGTAATCAAATTGACATTAAAGACAAAGAAAAATTATTAAAAGCAACAAGGGAAAAACAACAAATAACATACAAGGGAACTCCCTTAAGGTTAACAGCTGATTTCTCATCAGAAAACCTACAGGCCAGAAGGGAATGGCACGATATATTTAAAGTGATGAAAGGGAAGAAGCTACAACCAAGATTACTCTACCCAGCAAGGATCTCATTCAGATTCAACAGAGAAATTTAAACCTTTACAGACAAGCAAAAGCTAAGAGAATTCAGCACCACCAAACCAGCTCTACAACAAATGCTAAAGGAACTTCTCTAAGTGGGAAACACAAGAGAAGAAAAGAACCTGCAAAAACAAACCCAAAACAATTAAGAAAATGAAAATAGGAACATACATATCAATAATTACCTTAAATGTGAATGGATTAAATGCTCTAACCAAAAGACACAGGCTTGCTGAATGGATACAAAAACAAGACCCATATATATAATGTCCACAAGAGACCCACTTCAGACCTAGGAACACATACAGACCAAAGGTGAGGGAATGGAAAAAGATTTTCCATGTAAATGGAAGTCAAAAGAAAGCTGGAGTAGCAAAACTCATATCAAATAAAATAGACTTTAAAATAAATAATGTTACAAGAGACAAGGAAGGACACTACAAAATGATCAAGGGATCAATCCAAGAAGAAGACCTATCAATTATAAATATATAGGCACCCAACGTAGAGGCATCTCAATACATAAGGCAAATGCTAACAGCTATAAAAGAGGAAATTGACAGTCACACAATAATAGTGGGGGAATTTAACACCTCACTTACACCAATGGACAGATCATCCAGACAGAAAACTAATAAGGAAACACAAGCTTTAAATGACACAATAGACCAGATAGGTTTAATTGATATTTATAGGACATTCCATCCCAAAACATCAGGTTACACTTTCTTCTCAGGTGCACACGGAACATTCTCCAGGATAGATCACATCTTGGATCACAAATCAAGCCTTGGTACATTTAAGAAAACTGAAATCATATCAAGCATCTTTTCTGACCACAATGCTATGAGATTAGAAATATATTACAGGGGAAAAAACACAAATACATGGAGGCTAAACAATATGTTACTAAATAACCAAGAGATCACTTAAGAAATCAAAGAGGAAATCAAAAAATACCTAGAGACAAATGACAACAAACACATGATGATACAAAACCTGTGGGATTCAGCTAAAGCAGTTCTAAGAGGGAAGTTTATAGCAATACAATCCTACCTCAAGAAACATGGAAACCTCAAATAAACAATCTAACTTTGCTCCTAAAGAAACTAGAGAAAGAAGAACAAACAAAACCCAAAGTTAGTAGAGGGAAAGAAATCATAAAGACCAGAGAAGAAATAAATGAAATAGAAACAAAGAAAACAATAGCAAAGATCAATAACACTAAAACCTGGTTCCTTGAGAAGATAAACACAATTGATAAACCTTTAGCCAGACTCATCAAGAAAAAGAGGGAGAGGACTCAAATCAATAAAATTAGAAATGAAAAAGGAGAAGTTACAATGGACACTGCAGAAATACAAAGGATCATAAGAGACTACTACAAGCAACTCTATGGCAATAAAATGGAAAACCTGGAAGAAATGGACAAATTCTTAGAAAGGTAAAACCTTCCAAGACTGAACAAGGAAGAAATTGAAAATATGAACAGATGAATCACAAGTAATGAAATTGAAACTGGGATTAAAAATCACCCAACAAACCAAAGTCCAGGACCAGATGGCTTCACAGGTGAATTCTATCAAACATTAAAGAAGAGCTAACACCCATCCTTCTCAAACTCTTCCAAAAAATTGCAGAGGAAGGAACACTCCCAAACTCATTCTATGAGGCCACTATCACCCTGATACCAAAACCAGACAAAGACACTACAAAAAAAAAAAATTACAAACAAATATCACTGATGAACATAGACACAAAAATCCTCAACAAAATACTAGCAGACAGAATCCAGCAACACATTAAAAGGATTGTACATCATGAGCAAGTGGGATTTATCCCAGGGATGCAAGGATCCTTCAATATATGCAAATCAATCAATGTGATACACCATATTAACAAACTGAAGAATAAAAACCATATGATCATCTCGATAGATACAGAAAAAGCTTTTGAAAAAATTCAACACCCATTTATGATAAAAACTCTCCAGAAAGTGAGCATAGAGGGAACCTACCTCAACATAATAAAGGCCATATATGACAAACTTACAGTAACCATCATTCTCAATGGTGAAAAACTGAAACCATTTCCTCTAAGATCAGGAACAAGACAAGGACGTCCAGTAGCACCACTATTATTCAACATAGTTTTGGAAGTCCTAGCCACAGCAATCAGAGAAGAAAAAGAAATAACAGGAATCCAAATTGGAAAAAAAGAAGTAAAACTGTCACTGTTTGCAGATGACATGATACAATACATAGATAATCCTAAAGATGCCACCAGAAAACTACTAGAGCTAATCAATGAATTTGGTAAAGTTGCAGGATATAAAATTAATGCACAGAAATCTGTTGCATTCCTATACACTAACAACAAAAGATCAGAAAGAGAAATTAAGGAAACAATCCCTTTCACCATTGCAACAAAAAGAATAAAATACTAGGAATAAACCTACCTAGGGAGACGAAATACCTGTACTCAGAAAACTACAAGACAATGAGGAAAGAAATCAAAGATGACACAAACAGATGGAGAGATATACCATGTTCTTGGATTGGAAGAATGAATATTGCGAAAATGACTATACTACCCAAAGCAATCTACAGATTCAATGCAATCCCTGTCAAATTACCAATGGCATTTTTTTTACAGAAATAGAACAAAAAATCTTCAAATTTGTATGGAGACACAAAGGACCCTGAGTAGTCAGAGCAATCTTGAGGGAAAAAAAAAGAGAGCTGCAGGAATCAGACTCGCTGACTTCAGACTATACCACAAAGCTACCATAATCAAAACAATATGGTACTGGCCCAAAAATAGAAATATAGATCAGTGGAACAGGACAGAAAGCCCAGAGATAAATTCACACATCTATGGTCAACTAATCTATGACAAAGCACACAAGGATATACAATGGAGAAAAGGCAGTCTCTTCAGTAAGTGGTGCTGGGAAAACTGGACAGCTACATGTAGAAGAATGAAATTAGAACACTCCCTAATACTATATACAAAAATAAACTCAAAATGGATTAAAGACCTAAGTGTAAGACCTGACACTATAAAACTCTCAGAGGAAAATATAGGAAGAACATGCTTTGACATAAATCACAGCAAGATCTTTTTTGATCTACCTCCTAGAGTAACGGAAATAAAAACAAAAATAAACAAATGGGACCTAATGAAACTTAAAACCTTTTGCATGCAAAGGAAACTATAAACAGGACGAAAAGACAACCCTCAGAATGGGAGAAAATATTTGCAAACAAATCAAGACACAAAGGATTAATCTCCAAATTATATAAACAGCTCATGCAGCTCAATATTAATAAAACAAACAACCCAAAAAAAAAAAAAAAAAGGGCTCAAGACCTAAATAGACATTTCTCTAAAGAAGACATACAGATGGCCAAGAGGCACATGAAAAGTTGCTCAATATCACTAATTATTAGAGAAATGCAAATCAAAACTACAAAGAGGTATCACCTCACACCAGTTAGAATGGGAATTATCAGAAAATCTACAAACAACAAATGCTGGAGAAGGTGTGGAGAAAAGGGAACCCTCTTGCACTGTTGGTGGGAATGTAAATTGAAACAGCCACTATGGAGAACAGTATGCAGGTTCTTTATAAAACTAAAAATAGAATTACTATATGACCCAGCAATCCCACTACTGGGCATATACCCTGAGAAAACCATAATTCAAAAAGACACAGGCATCCCAATGTTCATTGCAGCACTATTTACAATAGCCAGGTCATGGAAGCAACCTAAATGCTCATCGACAGACGAATGGATAAAGAAGATGTGGTACATATATACAATGAGTCATTTATATGTATATTTATGACAATGAGTCATAAAAACGAACGAAATTGGGTCATTTGTAGACGTGGATGGACCTAGAGACTGTCCTACAGAGTGAAGTAAGTCAGAAAGAGAAAAACAAATATCGTATATTAATGCATATATGTGGAATCTAGAAAAATGGTACAGATGAACCAGTTTGCAAGGCAGAAATAGAGACACAGATGTAGAGAACAAACATATGGACACCAGTGGGGGAAAGTGGTAGGTGGGTGGTGGTGGTAATGGGATAAATTGGGAGATTGGGATTGATATATATACACTATGTATAAAATAAGTAACTAATAAGAAAAAAAGATAAAATTAACCCATACTATGGATTCATGGGAAAATTTAAAAATGTAAATGATCTAAACAGTCAAAGATGGTCAGACTGGATTAGAAAGCAAAACCCAACTATATATAAACAAACATTGCTTACAGTGCCTATATACTACTTAACAGTAAAGAAATTTGAGATATATCCCACTGGAAAATAACATAAAATAGCTTTTGCTATAGTAAAATTCAACATAACAAAGTTTTAGAATTTGTCACATTGAGAAACAAGTTAAACAGTCTATATTGATTATTGTTTCATTTATTGTTGCTTGAAATGATATAACAATAGGTTCAGACAGCCATTGGATTCTTAAAAATCTTTAGTAAAACAAAACAATAATGGTGAAAAATCGATAAAGTAAAGATTCACTGACCTACCAACATTTTGCTTTCACAGAATACCTTTTTTCTTGTTAAGAAAATATAAAATTCGTTCCCGTCAAGACCCAATTAATAACCAATAATTATTTCTAAATGAAACAATTATCAACTTATGAAACAAAGCCACTGCAAAAGTGCTTTATATGAAGTTATCAATATGATGGGGAAAAAAATCAGTCCAAATATTTTGTTGCAAAAGAGTCAACAAAGCTAGTCAAATCCAAGAGAAAAAAAATCTGAACAAATATGAACTACTTTTTAAAAATAAAAATCATGCTTTGTAATTAAGTGTCTTTAATACTTTGTCTTATTAATATAAAAAGCATTTTTGTCTGATTGTTTTAGAAAATACCATCAAATATTCCCAGAAAAGACTTGATTTCATCAGCTTCATCCTCAGGATAATACTGACTGGAGGAAAAAGCAAACGTAAAAATAACTATTTTTGTAACACAGTTTATTTTTAAATTTATAATAAATAATAATAAATATAAAATGGATAAACTTGAAGATTGCTGAGAGGGTTAATTTATTAAACAAACTTCAATGTGCATAACCTTGTAAAAAGTCTGGAGCAAATTAAGATTTCATAAACTGTGAAAGATAGAGACAAGTATCTTAGATATTTCTTTAAACATATTGGAAAGTAATGCCATTTAATCAGTGTCAACAGGTCTATACACCTTGACTATTCAAGGAGAGGGAAACTGCTAGAGTTACCCATAAAAATGACCAGCAGTCGGGGCACTGATTAGACTTAGTCTGACTTTCACTTTGAATCTGTAGAATTGTAACAGAACTTGGTGGCTAAAATACAACTTGAATGTTAAAAAAATTAGCTGATCTCATTTCTCAAGTGACCTTACACTTCATATTATCAACATAGTGTATTCAAATTAGTAAAAAAAGTTTATCAGCATAATATGTTTTAATTACTAGCATCAAATATATGGGTTCTCAAAAAGTGAGATATTTGATATTTTGAATTATCTTAAGGAGCTTAGCTCACCAGTGGTCTAAAATTTTAATGTCTTTAAGTAAATAAAACATTTAGGTTCTGATCTTTAAAATGAAACAAGGGAAAAGGAATACTGAACTTCTTTGTGAAAAGTTCTTACTAGTGTAGTTTCAAAATATTTTTAAAGAGTTCTTACCTGAAATCAATCTCCTTTTTATGTTCACTGTTTCTAATAAAGCAATCCACTTTCTTAACAAAATTTGAAGAGCTTGGTATTTTTTCAGAGTGAGTAAAGTACAGCTTTTCAATCTCTGGCGACAGACTTTGTTGTTGTATTTCTTGTAAATGGACCTATATTTTGAGGTTAAAAAATTTAGCAATCATTGAAGGTTTAACTATTCAGGTGGTATTTAAAAGAAAAACAAAGAAGTGCTTCTTCTTATAATACTTGCATTTCCAGCTTGTTGAGGTAATTTTGTCATGGAGGATGCAGCAAACTTGGACATAGCAGAATTTGATAAATAAATATCTGGCTTCTCATGTGATGAAACAAAACTAAAAATCAAAATGAATTATTTATAAAATACAGCAAATAAGAGAAACAAACCATTCTAATTTAGATCAACAGTGATTCTTTGGAAAATATGATTCGAGTTTATAAAACCTTTTGCATGCAAAGGAAACTATAAACAGGACGAAAAGACAACCCTCAGAATGGGAGAAAATATTTGCAAACAAATCAAGACACAAAGGATTAATCTCCAAATTATATAAACAGCTCATGCAGCTCAATATTAATAAAACAAACAACCCAAAAAAAAAAAAAAAAAGGGCTCAAGACCTAAATAGACATTTCTCTAAAGAAGACATACAGATGGCCAAGAGGCACATGAAAAGTTGCTCAATATCACTAATTATTAGAGAAATGCAAATCAAAACTACAAAGAGGTATCACCTCACACCAGTTAGAATGGGAATTATCAGAAAATCTACAAACAACAAATGCTGGAGAAGGTGTGGAGAAAAGGGAACCCTCTTGCACTGTTGGTGGGAATGTAAATTGAAACAGCCACTATGGAGAACAGTATGCAGGTTCTTTATAAAACTAAAAATAGAATTACTATATGACCCAGCAATCCCACTACTGGGCATATACCCTGAGAAAACCATAATTCAAAAAGACACAGGCATCCCAATGTTCATTGCAGCACTATTTACAATAGCCAGGTCATGGAAGCAACCTAAATGCTCATCGACAGACGAATGGATAAAGAAGATGTGGTACATATATACAATGAGTCATTTATATGTATATTTATGACAATGAGTCATAAAAACGAACGAAATTGGGTCATTTGTAGACGTGGATGGACCTAGAGACTGTCCTACAGAGTGAAGTAAGTCAGAAAGAGAAAAACAAATATCGTATATTAATGCATATATGTGGAATCTAGAAAAATGGTACAGATGAACCAGTTTGCAAGGCAGAAATAGAGACACAGATGTAGAGAACAAACATATGGACACCAGTGGGGGAAAGTGGTAGGTGGGTGGTGGTGGTAATGGGATAAATTGGGAGATTGGGATTGATATATATACACTATGTATAAAATAAGTAACTAATAAGAAAAAAAGATAAAATTAACCCATACTATGGATTCATGGGAAAATTTAAAAATGTAAATGATCTAAACAGTCAAAGATGGTCAGACTGGATTAGAAAGCAAAACCCAACTATATATAAACAAACATTGCTTACAGTGCCTATATACTACTTAACAGTAAAGAAATTTGAGATATATCCCACTGGAAAATAACATAAAATAGCTTTTGCTATAGTAAAATTCAACATAACAAAGTTTTAGAATTTGTCACATTGAGAAACAAGTTAAACAGTCTATATTGATTATTGTTTCATTTATTGTTGCTTGAAATGATATAACAATAGGTTCAGACAGCCATTGGATTCTTAAAAATCTTTAGTAAAACAAAACAATAATGGTGAAAAATCGATAAAGTAAAGATTCACTGACCTACCAACATTTTGCTTTCACAGAATACCTTTTTTCTTGTTAAGAAAATATAAAATTCGTTCCCGTCAAGACCCAATTAATAACCAATAATTATTTCTAAATGAAACAATTATCAACTTATGAAACAAAGCCACTGCAAAAGTGCTTTATATGAAGTTATCAATATGATGGGGAAAAAAATCAGTCCAAATATTTTGTTGCAAAAGAGTCAACAAAGCTAGTCAAATCCAAGAGAAAAAAAATCTGAACAAATATGAACTACTTTTTAAAAATAAAAATCATGCTTTGTAATTAAGTGTCTTTAATACTTTGTCTTATTAATATAAAAAGCATTTTTGTCTGATTGTTTTAGAAAATACCATCAAATATTCCCAGAAAAGACTTGATTTCATCAGCTTCATCCTCAGGATAATACTGACTGGAGGAAAAAGCAAACGTAAAAATAACTATTTTTGTAACACAGTTTATTTTTAAATTTATAATAAATAATAATAAATATAAAATGGATAAACTTGAAGATTGCTGAGAGGGTTAATTTATTAAACAAACTTCAATGTGCATAACCTTGTAAAAAGTCTGGAGCAAATTAAGATTTCATAAACTGTGAAAGATAGAGACAAGTATCTTAGATATTTCTTTAAACATATTGGAAAGTAATGCCATTTAATCAGTGTCAACAGGTCTATACACCTTGACTATTCAAGGAGAGGGAAACTGCTAGAGTTACCCATAAAAATGACCAGCAGTCGGGGCACTGATTAGACTTAGTCTGACTTTCACTTTGAATCTGTAGAATTGTAACAGAACTTGGTGGCTAAAATACAACTTGAATGTTAAAAAAATTAGCTGATCTCATTTCTCAAGTGACCTTACACTTCATATTATCAACATAGTGTATTCAAATTAGTAAAAAAAGTTTATCAGCATAATATGTTTTAATTACTAGCATCAAATATATGGGTTCTCAAAAAGTGAGATATTTGATATTTTGAATTATCTTAAGGAGCTTAGCTCACCAGTGGTCTAAAATTTTAATGTCTTTAAGTAAATAAAACATTTAGGTTCTGATCTTTAAAATGAAACAAGGGAAAAGGAATACTGAACTTCTTTGTGAAAAGTTCTTACTAGTGTAGTTTCAAAATATTTTTAAAGAGTTCTTACCTGAAATCAATCTCCTTTTTATGTTCACTGTTTCTAATAAAGCAATCCACTTTCTTAACAAAATTTGAAGAGCTTGGTATTTTTTCAGAGTGAGTAAAGTACAGCTTTTCAATCTCTGGCGACAGACTTTGTTGTTGTATTTCTTGTAAATGGACCTATATTTTGAGGTTAAAAAATTTAGCAATCATTGAAGGTTTAACTATTCAGGTGGTATTTAAAAGAAAAACAAAGAAGTGCTTCTTCTTATAATACTTGCATTTCCAGCTTGTTGAGGTAATTTTGTCATGGAGGATGCAGCAAACTTGGACATAGCAGAATTTGATAAATAAATATCTGGCTTCTCATGTGATGAAACAAAACTAAAAATCAAAATGAATTATTTATAAAATACAGCAAATAAGAGAAACAAACCATTCTAATTTAGATCAACAGTGATTCTTTGGAAAATATGATTCGAGTTTATCATATTTATCAACCCCAAAATTAATGCTCCATTTCTTAGACTCATGGAGAACTTGGTGTATCTCCTTTCTTTTAGATAAAACAACAACTTTTATAGTCCAAATAAAATAAGAATTTACTTTTAAAGGGCTACAGAAATAATCGTTCAACAATTTTCATTAAAACTGTCTCATGCTTAATCATCTATCATCTAGCAGTTTGTAAATCTTTTCTAAATCCCACTTGCTTAACTTTTAGTCTCCTTTCCCTATGCTGGTCTCACTGTAGACAGACATCTCTACCTATCTGTTCATGTATAACTGTATACTAGAATTCACCTTTAATCTTTTGTATTAAATTAATTCATTAAAACATATTTATTATTCACTACTGTATGCCACACATTATACTAGGAGTTAAGTATGAAATAGTAAACACATCCTCAGGTGGTTATCATCTATAGAGGGACAGACAATGAATAAACAATAAATATAATTATAGATCCTGAAGTGATATGAAAGAAATGAAATGAGCAATATTACAGGAAATAACAGTGTGGAGGCACAAACCCACTTTAAAAAGGTGGTCATGGATGCCGCTATGAGGAGGAGACAATTTAAGCTGACACAGGCTAAAATGTGACAGTCATACAAGGAGCAATAAACAGTAGATATGGGTAGGGAAGAATCACATATATTGATAAGAACTGAATCTCTTTATCTCTGATGAATGGCAAGGAATTAATATAGTAAAAAGGGTATGAAAGGAAAAGCATGTGTTTCCTTTTCATCTCAGACCCTCAGATCCCACAGGCCTTCTTCCTAGCAGCAACTTCTGGCATCGGTTTCTCAGAGGTTTCTTGATAGGATTCCTTTTTAAACCCACTTATCTTCTGTTGGTCACTTCTAAACTCTCCCAAAATTATTTGTACTTTTCTAAAAGTGTGGTGCACAAAACTGTTCATATGCCTTGTTATCTTCCTACTTGTGATTTGCCTATTTTCTCTATACCCCCGACTTTGTTCCACTTTGATGTTTCTAATCTGTTTATTCCGTATGACTCAGAGATAGAAGCAATGTATGGAAATGAAAAAAAGACAAATTTTAGACAAATATTTTTGAAAGCTATTGAGTGATCTGAGAGATCCAAACATGGAATAAGCACTGAAGAGTGAATAAGCTCCTGGACACTGAAGTTGTCTTGGTAGAAATAGCATGATTACTTGCCAGTGATATTGGATGGTTATTCAAGGATCCAGTGGTGGGGAGACTAAATGACATTTAAGTTAAGCTCCCTTCAACTCTGGAATTCTCTGAAAGCTATGATTCTGTGATGTTGATACTAATGTTCAGTAAAATGACTAAATAATAGCAAAAGTATCAAAAGACACCACAAATTTAAAACTTTTTTAAAGCAGGAGACATAAATAATCCTTAAGTAGAAAGTTGGACCATGAATAAAAAGTTATCAATGTTTCTTCTCTGCGGGAAAGTTTTGGCTCTGGCTATAATTTCTCTCCCTTGAGTTCTAATCAGGTCCAATATCCAAATGCATTTTACATTTCTACAAAGATACTGTAAGTTGCGGGGATGGGCAGTGGTGGTGGTGTGATGAATTGGGAGATTGGGATTGACATATATACACTAATATGTATAAAACAGATAACTAATAAGAACCTGCTGTATAAAAAATAAAATAAAAATTAAAGAAAGATACTTTAAGTTGAACATTTCTAAAATTATTGTTTTTTTCCCAAACGTCTATGTTCTATATTCTCAGATAATACCTCAATCTACCCACTTGCCATTTATTCTTCCCTCTTCCTTTACTACCATATTCTAGCAATTGCTAAATCTAATCTGTGTTATCTATGAAATATTTGAAAAATCCAATTCTACCTCTCAGTTTCTATCACCTCTACCATAGTTGAGGCCTCATCATAGCCTGCCTTTCTCATTGGCCACCATGTCCCTGCTGGTCCCACCCTCTACAAATCATTCTAGATATCACTGCTAGAATGATTTTTTCTGATTAAATTATATAAACTATGCTTAAATATTTTGGATGGCCCCTCACTGCTTACTATGGAGATCAAATACTAGAGGCCTCTAGGCTACATACGGTCTACAAGCATTATAATTATTTTTTGGAGAGAGGGTGCTGCAGACCATATCACATTTTAAAAAATTAGCTGTCAAAATTTAGAAGTCAGGAGAGCTTCAAGATGGCGGAAGAGTAAGACGAAGAGATCACCTTCCTCCCCACAAATACATCAGAAATACATCTACATGTGGAACAACTCCTACAGAACACCTACTGAATGCTGGCAGAAGACCTCACGGGCGGAGACTGCAGGTGTTGGACGGGGTAAGCTTCGGAGCCACCAAGCAGAGCACAGCAACACGGGTGCAGAGGGCAAAGCGGAGAGATTCCCGCACAGAGGATCGGTGCCGACCTGCACTCACCAGCCCGAGAGGCTTGTCTGCTCACCCGCTGGGGCGGGCGGGGGCTGGGAGCTGGGGCTTGGGCTTCGGAGGTCAGATCCCAGGGAGAGGACTACGGGTTGGCTGCGTGAACACAGCCTGAGAGGGCTAGTGCACCACGGCTAGCCGGGAGGGAGTCCGGTTAAAGGTCTGGAACTGCCAAAGAGACAAGAGACTTTTTCTTGCCTCTTTGTTTCCTGGTGCACAAGGAGAGGGGATTAAGAGCACCGCTTAAAGGAGCTCCAGAGACGGGAATGAGCTGCGGCTATCAGCGCGGACCCCAGAGACGGGCATGAGACACTAAGGCTGCTGCTGCGACACCAAGAAGCCTGTGTGCGAGCACAGGTCACTATCCATACCTCCCCTCCTGGGAGCCTGTGCAGCCCGCCACTGCCAGGGTCCCGGGATCCAGGGACAACTTCCCCGGGAGAACGCACAGCGCACCTCAGGCTGGTGCAACGTCGTCCCACATCCGTACCCCTCCCTGAGTGAGCCAGAGCCCCCAAATCAGCTGCTCCTTTACCCCATCCTGTCTGAGCCAAGAACCGTCACCCTCAGGGAACCTACACGCAGAGGCGGGTCCAAATCCAAGCTGAGCCCCTGGGAGCTGTGTGAACAAAGAAGAGAAAGGGAAATCTCTCCCAGCAGCGTCAGAAGCAGCGGATTAAATCTCCACAATCAACTTCATGTACCCTGCATCTGTGGAGTAGCTGAATAGACAACGAATCATCCCAAATTGAGGAGGTGGACTTTGGGAGCAACAATATATATATATATATTTTTCCCTTTTTCTCTTTTTGTGAGTGTGTATGTGTATGCTTCTGTGTGTGATTTTGTCTGTATAGCTTTGCTTTTACCATTTGTCCTAGGGTTCTGTCTGTTCGTTTTAATTTTTTTTTTAATACATAAAAATTCTTTTTCTTAATAATTATTTTTTATTTTAATTATTTTATTTTTATCTTCATTCTTTCTTTTTTTCCTCCCTTTTATTCTGAGCTGTGTGGAGAACAGGCTCTTGGTGCCCCAGCCAAGGCGGCAGGGCTGTGCCACTGAGGATGGAGAGCCGAGTTCAGGACACTGGTCCACAAGAGACCTCCCAGCTCCACGTAATATCAAACAGCGAAAATCTCCCAGAGATCTCCATCTCAATGCCAAGACCCAGCTCCACTCAACAACCAGCAAACTACAATGCTGGACACCCTATGCCAAACAACTATCAAGACAGGAGCAAAACCCCATCCATTAGCAGAGAGGCTGCCTAAAATCATAATAAGTCCACAGACACCCCAAAACACACCACCAGACGTGGACCTGCCCAACAGAAAGACAAGATCCAGCCTCATCCACCAGAACACAGGCACCAGTCCCCTTCACCAGGAAGCCTACACAACCCACTGAACCAACCTTAGCCACTGGGGACAGACATCAGAAACAACGAGAACTACAAACCTGTAGCCTGTGAAAAGGAGACCCCAACCACAGTAAATTAAGCAAAATGAGAAGACAGAAAAACACACAGCAGATGAAGGAGCAAGGCAAAAACCCACCAGACCTAACAAATGAAGAGGAAATAGGCAGTCTACCTGAAAAAGAATTCAGAGTAATGATAGTAAAGATGATCCAAAATCTTGGAAATAGAATGGAGAAAATACAAGAAACGTTTAACAAGGACTTAGAAAAACTAAAGAGAAAACAAACAGTGATGAACAAAACAATAAATGATATTAAAAATTCTCTAGAAGGGATCAATAGCAGAATAACTGAGGCAGAAGAATGGATAAGTGACCTGGAAGATAAAATAGTGGAAATAACTACCACAGAGCAAAATAAAGAAAAAAGAATGAAAAGAATTGAGGACAGTCTCAGAGACCTCTGGGACAACATTAAACGCACCAACATTCGAATTATAGGGGTCCCAGAAGAAGAGAAAGAGAAAGGGACTGAGAAAATATTTCAAGAGATTATACTTGAAAACTTCCCTAATATGGGAAAAGAAATAGTCAATCAAGTCCAGGAAGCACAGGCAGTCACATATAGGATAAATCCAAGGAGAAACATGCCAAGACACATATTAATCAAACTATCAAAAGTTAAATACAAAGAACAAATATTAAAAGCAGCAAGGAAAAAACAACAAATAAAACATAAGGGAATCCCCATAAGGTTAACAGCTGGTCTATCAGCAGAAACTCTGCAAGCCAGAAGGGAGTGGCAGGACATATTTAAAGTGAT
>NW_020173114.1:3730578-3852994 GCF_003031525.2 Neophocaena asiaeorientalis asiaeorientalis
AGATTTGATGGAGAAATTAAAAGCTTTACAGACAAGCAAAAGCTAAGAGGATTCAGCACCACCAAACCAGCTCTACAACAAATGCTAAAGGAACATCTCCAGGGAGGAAACAAAAGAGAAAGAAAAGACCTACAATAATAAACCAAAAACAATTAAGACAGTGGAAATAGGAACATACATATTGATAATTACCTTAAATGTAAAGGAATAAATGCTCCAACCAAAAGACAGCAATACAATCTTACCTTAAAAAACATGAAACATCTCATATAGACAACCTAACCTTACACCTAAAGCAATTAGAGAATGAAGAACAAAAAACCCCAAAGTTAGCAGAAGGAAAGAAATTATCAAGATCAGATCAGAAATAAATGAAAAAGAAACAAAGGAAACGATAGCAAAGATCAATAAAATTAAAGCTGGTTCTTTGAGAAGATAAACAAAATTGATAAACCATTAGCCAGACTAATCAAGAAAAAAAGGGAGAAGATTCAAATCAATAGAATTAGAAATGAAAAAGGGGAAGTAACAACTGACACTGCAGAAATACAAAGGTTCATGAGAGATTACTACAAGCAACTATATGCCAATAAAATGGACAAACTGGAAGAAATGGACAAATTCTTAGAAATGCACAACCTTCTGAGACTGAACCAGGAAGAAATAGAAAGTATGAACAGACCAATCACAAGCACTGAAACTGAAACTGTGATTTAAAAACTTCCAACAAACAAAAGCCCAGGACCAGATGGCTTTACAGGAGAATTCTATCAAACATTTAGAGAACAGCTAACACCTATCCTTCTCAAACTCTTCCAAAATATAGCAGAGGGAGGAACACTCCCAAACTCATTCTACGAGGCCATCATCGCTCTGATACCATAACCAGACAAAGATGTCACAAAGAAAGAAAACTACATGCCAATATCACTGATGAACATAGATGCAAAACTCCTCAACAAAATACTAGCGAACAGAATCCAACAGCACATTGAAAGGATAATACACTATGGTCAAGTGGAGTTTATCCCAGGAATGCAAGGATTCTTCAATACATGCAAATCAATCAACGTGATACACCATATTAACAAATTGAAGGAGAAAAAGCATATGATCATCTCAATTGATGCACAGAAATCTTTCGACAAAATTCAAAACCCATTTATGATAAAAACTCACCAGAAAGTAGGCATAGAGGGAACTTTCCTCAACATAATAAAGGCCATATATGACAAACCCACTCAACATCGTCCTCAATGGTGAAAAACTGAAACCATTTCCACCAAGATCAGGAAAAAAGACAAGGTTGCCCACTCTCCCACTATTGTTCAACATAGTTTTGGAAGTTTTAGCCACAGCAATCAGAGAAGAAAAAGAAATAAAAGGAATCCAAATTGGAAAAGAAGAAGTAAAGCTGTCACTGTTTGTAGATGACATGATACTTAACACAGAGAATCCTAAAGATGCTACCAGAAAACTACTGGAGCTAATCAATGAATTCGGTAAAGTAGCAGGATACAAAACTAATTCACAGAAATCTCTTGCATTCCTATTCACTACTGATGAAAAATCTGAAAGAGAAATTAAGGAAACACTCCCATTTACCATTGCAACAAAAAGAATAAAATACCTAGGAATAAACCTACCTAAGGAGACAAAAGACCTGTATGCAGAAAACCATAAGACACTGGTGAAAGAAATTAAAGATGATACAAATAGATGGAGAGATATACCATGTTCTTGGATTGGAAGAATCAACATTGTGAAAATGACTCTACTACCCAAAGGAATCTACAGACTCAATGCAATCCATATCAAACTACAACTGACATTTTTCACAGAAATAGAACCAAAAATTTCACAATTTGTGTGGAAACACAAAAGACCCAGAATAGCCAAAGCAATCTTGAAACAGAAAAACGGAGCTGGAGGAATCACGCTCCCTGACTTCAGACTATACTACAAAGCTAGAGTAATCAAGACAGTATGGTACTGGCACAGAAACAGAAATATAGATCAATGGAACAGGATAGAAAGCCAAGAGATAAACCCATGCACATATGGTCACCTTATCTTTGATAAAGGAGGCAAGCATATACAGTGAAGAAAATACAGCCTCTTCAATAAGTGGTGCTGGGAAAACTGGAAAGCTACATGTAAAAGAATGAAATTAGAACACTCCCTAACACCATACACAAAAATAAAATTTAGGAGATGTCACATAAATTTTTGATCTTAGCTTTTTTTAAAAATCAGGATATTTGACAACACTAGACTCACATTTCCTGTACAGCAACAACTGGTTGGAGCAGAGTAGTGGTTATTATTCCCTTTAGATGGGACACTCTACAGTTAACCTTGGCCCATGAAATCCCAAAGGCAGTTTGAGCTTGTGACCCCTGACCTACTGGATACAGCACAGGTATCTAAATATGGCATTCATGGCCCCTCACAGACCTCAGCAATCTCAGCCTTAATTCTATGGCTACACAGACCACACTTTACTGACCCTTGAGCATGGGATGCCTTTTCAAGCCTTATCCCTTTACATGTACTCTTCTACCTGGAATGCCTTAGTCTCCTCTTTTCTACCTGTCAAACTCCTATTCAGTTTTCACATCTTATAAAAAGTGAAGATTCCTCAGCTCCAGCCCCAGAGACCATGATTCAGTAAGTCTAGCATGGGGCCCAAGAATGTGCATTTTTAATGTGCACCCCTGGGTAATTTTGATTTTGGGGTGGTATGACAACAGCACTTTGAGAAACACAGCTCTAAGATTAAGAGGCTTTAAGTTGGCTAATACCCTATTGCTTCTCTGACATCTAATGACTTTATCCCCATCTCCGTTTACATGTCAGGAGGATATAAAGTTGTAAGTGTTTGAAAATAAAGTTCTAAAACTTGCCTGTTTGACATTTCTCTTTGGAATTTGCTTTTTGATTCTTCAAAGGGTAGCTTACTTTCCCTGGTTCTTGAACTCAAAGGGTTTCCAAATCCTAGGTAAAAAGATAACATTTTGAAATAAATCGAATAGAATATCTGTATTCTATTCTAGAGTAGAACATCTCTCCAAACAGATATGATCTGGTTAAGGAGAGAATGAAAAATTCTTCTCAATAATCAAATTTAATGTGCATAGACAAAACAAAGGAGCAAAGCTAAGAGAATAAATCTATAAAACACATAGATTAGCTTATTAGTCACTATATTAAAAGGTCCCCAACCACTATCATTTATTTATTTATTTATTTTTAAGCCATGTAAATGATCAAGTCGAAGTTCATTCAATATTTTCAATGGTCTGCAAGGGACTGATTTCCATCTGTCAGCCATCCTGGGAAAGAGTATCTCCGTCTCCCTATCTAGTCTTATACTTACCAAGATTTTCACTTCTCTGTTTTGGTGAAATAGAGTGGATTCACCAGTAACTCAAAGGCCTAGTCCCATTATTTTTGGATTGTATATGATTTAAGCACAATATCTAATACAAAAGAAACTAATCTTTTCCTGTTTATTTATTTATACTTGAAAAGTCACTATTTCTATTAGAAATAAAAGTTATCTTTTATGTTTTTTGCTAGCATGTGAAAAAAGAATATTTTTTAAATTGGAACACTTTTGTTTTTCACAAACATTACCAGACTACATGAGATCTTAAAATGGAGAGCAGGATAGTCTGTTTTATGAGGGAAAATTCGATAAACAATCTGAATTTGAATAGAGCCTTTAACAAGATAAGGAGCAATAGAATAGAAAAAGCTCATTTCCTATATCGTCATCATGGAATAACCTTGACCTCTGTCCCTAGGGATAGGAAATGTTATTTGTGGGAGGGTCAAATTTTACTTTTGCTAAAAATTATAATCTTAACAAACTGAAACTAATTAAGTAAGCACACAAAAAAGAAAAAGAAAATTAGTCCCAAAAGCTTAACTGAAAAATATTCAAATAATTTCTCATAAAATTATTTCATTCTAACATATATTTCAAATACAATACACACATATATACAAAAATACATACAAATGAAATATATTTCATGCTATTTACCTGATGTTTTTGTCTTCTCGGTATCAGTTGAAAAGCTAGTAACTTCTATTAAGCTTTCATCATCAAAATCATCCCAAACTTCATTTCCCAATTCAAAGTTCACATTCAAAACTTCTGAAAATGAAGAATTACTTTTAACCGCATCTGTCAAATCCTGGTTTTCAGATGCATTAAGATTTCTATTGAACAGCATTGTTTGAGGGGCTTTCTCATTTGAAGTTGTAGAATAGGTCCGTCTAGAAAAATCTGTCATGTGTATGTATAAATGAGTATAGGCACTTTTTAAACCTTAAGCATCATTATTTATTGACATATCAAACACATCTTTCAACTGCTAAACAGAGGTCTTGAGTAGTAGTGTTCTAAAGCACTGCTGAGTATTGTATTCAACAATTTTATTTACTGTATTACATGTAGTGATTGACTGCTGCACTAAATTTAATTTTCAAGGTATTCTTCTAGACAATTAATTTTCCCTCTTAATTCCTACATAAGAATAATCTTACTCCAAGTTTGGATTGTAATAGCTTCTAAAATGGGCTTCCTCCCCCATCTCTTCTCCCTACAAGCAGTTAATTTTGAGTATTGTTACGAAAATATATCGTTATTTTTCTCCTTCTAAAATATCCTCAGTGTTATCCATTGTTTATAGCCTGGGTTTAGAGCCAGACTACCTGGGTGAAAATTCCACCTCTATCATTTACTAGTTGGATGATCTTAGACAAGTAATTTAAACTCTGAGTTTAGTTTTCTCCTCTGCAAAATGGGGATAATAATAGTACCTAACATGGAACTTCCCTGGTGGCATGGTGGTTAAGACTCCCCGCTCCCAATGCAGGGGGCCCGGGTTTGATCCCTGGTCCGGGAACTAGATGTCACATGCATGCCACAACTAAGAGTTCGCATGCCACAACTAAGGAGCTGGCAAGCCACAACTAAGGAGCCTGCCTGCCGCAACTAAGACCCAACACAACCAAATAAATTAATAATAGTACCTAATACATATGATTGTTATGGGGACTAAATGTCTTTACTTGTACAGTTTTCCATAGCAGTGATTAATAAATATTCAATAACTCGCTTCTCCAAAAAATTTTATGCATATATATGTATTATATGTAAAGGATGTATAGCACACAATTTACAAATAATGATAAAATATACAGCATGCTTAACTGTAAATTCCATATATCTAATTGATTATCACTGAACGTTTTCATTGAATTTTGCCAAACTCTTGTATCTGTATCAACCTATAGTTACAATTGATAAATGAATGTAGTTCTCACATTCATTTGTCAATTCGAGCGTTGTTTGATATTTTTGTTGACTTTAATAAAAGTAAAACAATAAAGACATATGTTGGGATTTCACTCATTCCCCCATAGCCTTAAGCAATTTCCTTGCTGAATTAGATAATAATTTTCAAATGCTAGAAGAATATTCCTTCAATTGTTCTTGCTATCCACAATATAAGGGCTACAGACATGACACACTGATAAATTAAGTTTGCACTACTGTCATTTTCTCCATCACTTTCTTAGGTATAAACAATAAACAAAACAATAAGTTAGGCCCTGATTTGTAGTGTTTGCTGATTTCCATTCTATAAGTATTCCCACCATGACTGATTCCAAGCTACAAATGTGACATAACTGAATGCAAAGTTGGGAAGAAATGCACAATAGCACCCCTTTATACAGTATTTCCACCATACAGATATAAATATAGATGCAAATAATCTCAAGAATACAGATAACAGTAAAATGTAGTAGAATAATTAGGAAGTGGTTAGTTTTTAATATTTATAACCTTTGTGTTTAATATAACTTAATTGAAAGTTTATATAATTAAACTTTAATGATGCCTGATTCCCCCAAATTTAATAATCATCTCACAAGCTAGTACAAGCTTGCTCCAGTAAAATTTAAAGTGAGTTTCCTTCACTTTAAATAACCTCTATCCTTCCTTTTCTTCACTATCCAAATCCTTCTCTATCCTTCAACTGTACCTACAACTCCAGTACACATTATTCTACTTTTGTGCCTTGATACACATACACAGTATGCTATGTCCTGAAAAGAGAAGTAGGTACAAAGTGCAGTGGAAATATAAAGAGAAGAAGACCATCTGGCTAGATGGGGACTGGCAGCTAAAGAAGGAAGAGACTTGAGCATATTTATATGCTGAAAAGAAAGAGGCCACAGGGAGAAGATACTGAAAATAAGGGCAAGAGGAGAGAGATAGCTGGTCTTCTAAAGACCCAGAGGGGGCAGAATTGGAAAGATTACGATTACAGGTGGAGAGATAAACTTTGAATAGAAGAAAAGATAATTCTTCTTTCAAAATAAATAGAGAGTTATGGATGGGTGCAGAAACAGAGAAATATAATAGTTGGGGGGGTGGAAAGTTGAAAGAGTTTGTATATTACAGGTTTGATTTTCAATTCTCCACTGATAACTAAAAGTCAATTTCATTTTATAGAAATGGCATTGCCTGGGAATCAAGAGATATGAAATCTATTTCTAGTCCTGCTGTTAATTAGATATGTAATTTTGGGCAAGTCATTCAATCTCTGAGTCTTGGCTTCTTTCATTGTAAAATGAGAAATTGCACAAAGGTCCCTTACAATTTAAATTTTACAATTCAACATGCTTTCTCATAATTTCTGACATTTTTTCTTCTTCTCTTTTTGCACCTGGAATACAGATGATAAAAATTGCCATGTTTTTCTTAAAACATTCTTAAGAGCAGTATTTGAATACATTTAAAGTATGTTTTGTCACCAAAGACTAATGTGGAAAAAGTATAATGAATATACTCAATTAATATTAATAACAGTACCAGATATTATGCTAAGAGCTTTATATATATTATCTCATTTAACCCTAAAATCCCTAAAATATAACCAGATGAGGGAATTGAGATGAACTGGGTAAGTATACTATGAAAAGTCATACAACTACTAAATGAGCTAGGATTTGAACCTAGACAGATAATCTCTAGATCCTGTAAGTTGAACTACTATATTATACAGCTTCTTTAAAAAAGGTGGGGGGGCATTCAGTAAAAGAGGGATATAGTTATTATTGGGGTTTAAAGTATCTAGATGAGACTTTTATATCATAATACAAATCACATTTGGAATAGTGGGTGGGAAAGAAATAAAAGTAGAAAAACTATGTAAAGACAACATGAAAGTAGGGAAGGACAAACTCTGGTGTGGAGAAGGGCAGGGAATAGATCAGCCATACAAGGAATAAGTTAGAGGGCTACAGGTTGAAGAGAGATAAAAATAAGAGGATTGACACTCTTACACCTTCTATTCATGTTGTAATAATATTTTCAGGCTTTGAACAAATTGGATAAACGTTCTGATAGTCTAGGTAAGACCAGGGGATTTTTCTTGATCTGATATTGGGCCTAATGGCTGCCACGGTGTCATAAGGGGTGATGGGTACTCCAGCCCTTGCCTACCTAAGATCTTAAATTATGGCCAGAGAAAGCAATAGAGTGAAAGAATGAAGGAAAGAGTGGCAATAGAAGTCAAAAACAACACACACATGAAATTGTTTTTAGAAAATCCCAAGTTTACCATTTCTACATACAGCCACTTGAACAAACAACTCTGTGGCCAGAATTATTTCTCACATGTTTTAACAGACTGCTATTAGTATAGTAGCATGACCCAGAGAAATGGTGCTATTAATGGCAGGACCCGGAGAAATGATGAAACAGGCCCAAAGTTGAAGAATTTATATGCATTATCTCTTTAATTTAATGACAGACACAGATAAAAAGCAAATCTATATTACAAACCAGCTATATCCCACAAACTAGGTTATAGTCTCACATATCATAGAGATTGTAAGAATCATAGGTTTAAGAACTAGAGAGATATTAAAGGTCACCCAATTTAATCCCTTAATTTTAAAGATAAGACTAACGCCCAAAGAGGTTAAATAATTTTCCCAAGGTCACACAGCTATTTTATAAAATGGACTAATTTTATAAATAAAAAATTATTTCAAATAATTCTAAAGACACATAAAAGTAATCGTTCAGCATTTTAATACTTTGCATATCCTAAGATCCCTTATATTCTCAGCTTTTCCTCATATTATCTTTTTTTTCTTTTGCGGTATGCGGGCCTCTCACTGCTGTGGCCTCTCCCGTTGCGGATCCGGATGCGCAGGCTCAGCGGCCATGGCTCACGGGCCCAGCCGCTCCGTGGCATATGGGATCTTCCCAGACCGGGGCACGAACCCGCGTCCACTGCATCGGCAGGCGGACTCTCAACCACTGCGCCACCAGGGAAGCGCCCTCATGTTATCTTTAAATTAAAATAGTCAATGCTATGTACAAAAAGATTTTTTAGGAATCTATGATAGACACAACAAGACCATCTGAAATAACAGACCTAAGAATTTGAAACTGCTTCAATAACTGAAGAGAAAAATGTTGCCAAGTTAATAATCATAACTTTAGATTTTGGTTTTTCAATAACATTGCTTGTCAATCCAAAGTAGTGAGAAATCATTTTCTCTCTCAAGTCAATATCAACAGTAATTTACCTTTGTCTTGATATGCAGATGGTTCTGGTTGTTGACCTTTTGTGTAGATCTCATGCTGATACCTCTGCTCCATTATAGGCAATTCGGGTATGTTTAAATATTCTGACCTTTATAAAGATAAATAAAACCATAAAAATGTTAAAGAAAATATTAAAATTAATCTGACTTCGAAAACTACTGATTCATATAAATGGGAAAAAACTGGTTCAGCCACTCAACACTTCTATGATAAACTGTACTAGCCTGAGTAGTAAAAGGTAAAAAAATAGGTGTTTAATGGAAGTGACAACTACTTAGGTCACTTAGTCATCTTTACATTCCCCCATTGGGTAGATTTCTGCTATTTGTGTGTAGACTTAAAAATTTATTTCTAATGCTTCTTTCAGTTAGATAACAAAAGTTAGGATCTCTTCAAGTAGTGTTGGCATCTATTCTGATTGGTCAGCGGCTGTTCTGTACTGGTTTTTAAGTATATTAAATGTCATCCCAGCATGTAGAATGCCCTTATCTGGAAGGAAATTACATATACTGTTACCTTTTAGGTATCATAATAGGAAAAGAATGCTGAATTATCATCTAGGGCCCTCTGAATATGAGCTTTGGTTATTTCATCTATATAATAGGATAAAAATACCTTGGTTTATGAGCCAGGTTGTTGTTAAGTTCAAAAGAAAGAATGCACAAACATGCAATTTTTAAATTATAAAGTATTTTATAAATCTGAGGTATTATTAATATAGAGTGGGCCCCTAAATGGAAAATATTAGACTTTATACACCAACATGACTTCTCTTTTTAAAGTATACTCTTGTCATCTGTTAAGTTTAGAAGGCAGAGAGAGCCTGGAGGCATGACACATAGGATGGGTAGTTTTCCAGGAAAGAGCAGATTAGATCAATGTTAAAGTATCCTTATTACTGCAGAGTTCTAAATAAATTTGGGGTGTAAAAGATAACAAAACTCTCCTGATGTAATTACCTCATTATGGAACTAAATGATTACTGTGATTCAAAGGTAGCCAGTAACCATCTTTCTCTGAATAAATGACTATTTGGAGGAACAGAGAGTTTATGATGAATATTTTACCTCAGATATTAACATTATATTTGTACCTTGATATACTGGTAAGAGAAGGTTTTGGAGTAAAACCAAACTCTTTAAGGTCCACACTTTGAGATTTATTCATCTGCATCTATTAATGAAAAATTAACAAGTTCAACTATCAATTTCATATCAATACACCTTTTAACAAATAAGCCAAACAGCAAAATTCCTGCTGATACATATAGTCCCCAAACCAATAAATTGTGAGAAACTCAAGCTAGTTTTCAACTCAAATCTCCTTCTCAGGCCCTTCTTAAATGTTGATATTCTTCATGGTTCTTCATCACGAGGCCTTCTTCTCTTCTCACTCTCACTCATTCTCAATCATAGATCTCATTTACTCCCATGGCTTCAATTACCATCTACACATGAATGACTCTCAAATCTATAGCTCTCTGTAGATTTGAGCTTAGCTCTCTTTCTTGATTTTCTAGCTCAACTCTCTCCTGACTTTCAAGCGGCTATTATCCAACTGTCTATAGAACATCTTTACCTAGACATCTTGTAGGCCTCTAAATTCAGTATTTCCCAAATGAACTTATCATGTCTCTATTCCTCCAAATTTGTTTTCCATTTAGAGTTTCTACCCTAGTGAGGCCCCACTTTTTTCCCAGTTGCTCAAGCCAGAAGGGCATCATCTTTATTCCTTCTACTTCACCCCTTATAACCAATAAGTAGCAAGGTAGTTGTTTATACCTCTGAAAAATCTTAAACCCAGCCACTTCTCTCCATTGCTACTGCCATTACACTAGACTAGGCCATCGTCTTGCCTGGACTACTGCAAAACCTCCCTAATGAGTCCTTATGTTCCTTTTCTATTATCCTCTAATGCATTCTCTACATTGCATCCAGAGTGAACTTTATAAAATGCGGTTCCCATCATGCCACTGATTAAAGCCCTTCAGTGATTTCCCAGTACTTTCAGGATAAAATCCAAATCCTTAAAATAGCAAAAATGTTTTCATGATCTAGCTCCTACTTCTTCAGCCTTATCTTTCTCCACCCTCCTACTTGTAAATGAACTCCAGATATACCGTATTACTTCAGTTTTTAAAAAGATCTCTATCTCTTTCTCAGCTCTGAACCACTGCATATTCTCTATAGCTGAAATACTTTTCTATCCTTCTTTACCACCACTCTGGTACACACCTCTCCATGCTTGCTTATGCCCATATATCATTCAGGTCTCAATCACGTTTATTAGGAATCCTTTCCTGGCCTATCAAATGTGGAGTGAATGCACTTTCTATAAGTTCAAGTTATCTTACACTTCTGTCACAGAATCACTCATCACACTGTATTGAAAAAGCCTATTTACTTATTTGTATCCTTCACTCAAACTGTAAGTTTTATGAGGTCTGGGACTAAAACGGTCTTATCACTGGATCTTCTACACCTACTATAGTGCTTGGCACATTCTTGGTGCTCGATGAATATGGAAGGAAGGAAGGAAGGAAGGAAGGGAGGGAGGGAGGGAGGGATGAAGGGAGGGATGGATGATATGGAATAAGTACAAAAAAAAGGTAGGAAAAACTTGGGACACTAAAAAATAATTGTCTCAGAAAAGGTGGTTGCC
This sequence comes from Neophocaena asiaeorientalis asiaeorientalis, assembly GCF_003031525.2. Taxonomy (NCBI): domain Eukaryota; kingdom Metazoa; phylum Chordata; class Mammalia; order Artiodactyla; family Phocoenidae; genus Neophocaena; species Neophocaena asiaeorientalis. The sequence continues at coordinate 3,741,884 of NW_020173114.1, forward strand.
ATTTCAAACTGTAAACCTCTCCATGTTTCCCAATATTCTCCTTGTTTTAGCCTCATGACTGAGAATCTTCTTTCTTATAAAAGACCTAGAGAGGAGACCTTCAAGATGGCGGAAGAGTAAGACTTGGAGATCACCTTCCCCCCCACAAATACAACAGAAATACACCTACATGTGGAACAACCCCCACAGAACACCTACTGAACGTTGGCAGAAGACCTCAAACTTCCCAAAAGGCAAGAAACTCACCACGTACCTGGGTGGGGCAAAAGAAAAAAGAAAAAACAGAGACAAAAGAATAGGGACAGGACCTGCACCAGCGGGAGGGAGCTGTGAAGGAGGAAAAGTTTCCACACAGTAGGAAGCCCCTTCACTGCTGGAGACTGGGGGTGGTGGTGGTGGGAGCTTTGGGGCCACGGAGGAAAGCGCAGCCACAGGGGTGCGGAGGGCAAAGCGGAGAGATTCCCGCACAGAGGATCGGTGCTGACCGGCACTCACCGGCCCGAGAGGCTTGTCTGCTCACCCGCCGGGATGGGCGGGGCTGCGAGCTGAGGCTCGGGTTTCAGTCGGAGCGCAGGGAGAGGGCTGGGGTTGGCTGCATGAACACAGCCTGAAGGGGGCTAGTGCACCACAGCTAGCCAGGAGGGAGACCGGGAAGAAGTCTGGACCTGCCTAAGAGGCAAGAGTACATTGTTTCAGGGTGCACAAGGAGAGGGGATTCAGAACACCGCCTAAACAAGCTCCAGAGATGGGCACGAGCTGCGGCTATTAGTGCAGACAACAGAGACGGGCATAAAATGCTAAGGCTGCTGCTGCTGCAGCAACCAGGAAGCCTGTGTGCAAGCACAGGTCACTACCCACACCTCCCCTCTGGGAGCCAGTGCAGCCCGCCACTGCCAGGGTCCCGTGATCCAAGGACAACTTTCCCGGGAGAATGCATGGCGTGCCTCAGGCTGTTGCAACGTCACACTGGCTTCTGCCACTGCAGGCTCGCCCCGCATTCCGTACCCCTCCCTCCCCACCGCCTGAGTGAGCCAGAGCCCCCGAATCAGCTGCTCCTTTTATCCCGTCCTGTATCAGTGAAGAACAGACGCCCTCAGGCTACCCTTACGCAGAGGTGGGGGCCAAATCCAAAGATGAACCCTGGGAGCTGTGCGAACAAAGAAGAGAAAGGGAAATCTCTCCCAGCAGCCTCAGGAGCAGCGGATTAAATCTCCACAATCAACTTGAGGTACCCTGCATCTGTGGAATACCTGAATACACAACGAATCATCCCAAAATTGAGGCCGTGGACTTTGGAAGCAACGATATATATATTTTTTTCCTTTTTCTCTTTTTGTGAGTGTGTACGTGTATGCTTCTTTGTGTGATTTTGTCTGTATAGCTTTGCTTTCACCATTTGTCTTAGGGTTCTGCCTGTCTGGTTTTTTTTGGTTTGTTTTTTCTTTTTTAGTAGAGTTTCTAGTGCTTGTTATCATTGGTGGATTTGTTTCTTGGTTTGGTTGCTCTCCTCTTTCTTTCTTTCTGTTTTTTCTTTTTCTATTACTTTAATTTTTTTTAATTTTTAATAATTATTTTTTATTTTAATAACTTTAATTTATTTTCTTTTCTTTCTTTCTTTTATTCTCCCTTTTCTTCGGAGCTGTGTGGCTGAGAGGGTCTTGGTGCTCTTGGCCGGGTGTCAGCCTGTGCCTCTGAGGTGGGAGAGCTGAGTTCAGGACATTGGTCCACCAGAGACCTCTCAGCTCCACGTAATATCTAATGGCAAAAGCTCTTCCAGAGATCTACATCTCAACGCTAAAGCCCAGCTCCACTCAACGACAAGCAAGCTACAGTGCTGGACACCCTATGCCAAACAACTAGCAAGACAGGAACACAACACAACCCATTAGCAGAGAGGCTGCCTAAAATCATAATAAGGTCACAGCCACACCAACAGACACGGTCCTACCCACCAGAAAGACAGTATCCAGCCTCATCCACCAGAACACAAGCACTAGTCCCCTCCACCAGGAAGCCAAAACAACCCACTGAACCAAGCAGACACTGGGGGCAGACACCAAAAACAATAGGAACTACAAACCTGCAGCCTGTGAGAAGGAGACCCCAAACACAGTAAGTTAAGTAAAATGAGAAGACAGAGAAACACACAGCAGATGAAGAAGCAAGGTAAAACCCCACCATACCAAACAAATGAAGAGGAAATAGGCAGTCTGCATGAAAAAGAACTCAGAGTAATGATACTAAAGATGATCCAAAATCCTGGAAATAGAATGGAGAAAATACAAGACACATTTAACAAGGACCTGGAAGAACTAAAGAGCAAACAAACAAGATGAACAACAATAAATGAAATTTAAAATTCTCTAGAAGGAATCAATAGCAAAAAAAAAATGAGGCAGAAGAACAGATAAGTGACCTGGAAGATAAAATAGTGGAAATAACTACCACAGAAGAGAATAAAGAAATAAGATTTAAGGACAGTCTCAAAGACCTCTGGGACAACATTAAACACACCAACATTCGAATTATAGGGGTCCCAGAAGAAGAAGAGAAATAGAAAGGGACTGAGAAAATATTTGAAGAGATTATACTTGAAAACTTCCCTAATATGGGAAAGGAAATAGTCAGTCAAGTCCAGGAAGCACAGACAGTCACATACAGATAAATCCAAGGAGAAACACGCCAAGACACATATTAATCAAACTATCAGAATTTAAATACAAAGAAAAAATATTAAAAGCAGCAAGGGAAAAACAATATACAAGCGAATCCCTATAAGGTTAACAGCTGATCTTTCAGCAAAAACTCTGCAAGCCAGAAGGGAGTGGCAAGACATATTTAAAGTGATGAAAGGGAAAAATCTACAACAAAGATTACTCTACCCAGCAAGGATCTCATTCAGCTTCATCAGAGAAATTAAAACCTTTACAGACAAGCAAAAGCTGAGAGAATTCAGCACCACCAAACCAGCTTTACAACAAATGCTAAAGGAACTTGTCTAGGCAGGAAACACAAGAGAAGGAAAAGACATACAATAACAAACCCAAAACAATTAAGAAAATGAAATAGAAACACACATATCGATAATTACCTTAAATGTAAATGGATTCAATGCTTAAACCAAAAGACATACACTGACTGAATGGATACAAAAATGAGACCTACATATATGCTGTCTACAAGAGACCCACTTCAGACCTAGGAACACATACAGACTGAAAGTGAGGGGATGGAAAAAGATATTCCATACAAATGGAAATCAAAAGAAAGCTGGAGTAGCAATTCTCATATCAGACAAAATAGACTAGAAAATAAAGACTATTACAAGAGACAAAGAAGGACACTACATAATGATCAAGGGATCAATCCAAGAAGAAGATATAACAATTGTAAATATTTATGCACCCAACATAGGAGCACCTCAATACATAAGGCAAATGGTGACAGTCATAAAAGGGGAAATCGACAGTAACACAATCATAGTAGGGGACTTTAACATCCCACTTTCACCAATGGACAGATCATCCAAAATGAAAATAAATAAGGAAACACAAGCTTTAAATGATACGTTAAACAGGATGGACTAAATTGATATTTATAGGACATAAACCAGACAAAGATGTCACAAAGAAAGAAAACTACAGGCCAATATCACTGATGACCATAGATGCAAAACCCCTCAACAAAATACTAGCAAAGAGAATCCAAGAGTACATTAAAAGGATCATACACCAGGATCAAGTGGGGTTTATCCCAGGAATGCAAGGATTCTTCAATATATGCAAATCAATCAACGTGATACACCATATTAACAAATTGAAGGAGAAAAACCATAGGATCATCTCAATAGATGCAGAAAAAGCTTTTTTTTTTTTTTCAGTATGCGGGCCTCTCGCTGCTGTGGCGTCTCCCATTGCAGAGCACACGCCCTGGACGTGCAGGCTCAACAGCCATGGCTCACGGGCCCAGCTGCTCCGTGGCATGTGGGATCTTCCCAGACCGGGACACAAACCTGTGTCCCCTGCATTGGCAGGTGGACTCTCAACCACTTGCACCACCAGGGAAGCCCCAGAAAAAGCTTTTGACAAAATTCAACACCCATTTATGATAAAAACACTCCAGAAAGTAGGCATAGAGGGAACTTACCTCAACATAATAAAGGCCATATATGACAAACTCACAGCCAACATCATTCTCAATTGTGAAAAACTGATACCATTTCCACTAAGATCAGGAACAAGACAAGGTTGTCCACTCTCACCACTATTATTCAACATAGTTTTGGAAGTTTTAGTGACAGCAATCAGAGAAGAAAAAGAAATAAAAGGAATCTAAATCGGAAAGAAGAAGTAAAGCTGTCACTGTTTGCTGATGACATGATACTATACATAGAGAATCCTAAAGACTCTACCACAAAACTACTAGAGCTAATCAATGAAATTGGTAAAGTTGCCAGGTACAAAATTAATGTACAGAAATCTCTTGCCTTCCTATACACTAATGAAAAATCTGAAAGAGAAATTAAGGAAACACTTCCATTTACCATTGTAACAAAAAGAATAAAATACCTAGGAATAAACCTACCAAAGGAGACATGGACCTGTATGAAGAAAACTATAAGACACTGATGAAAGAAATTAAAGATGATACAAACAGAAGGAGAGATATACTATGTTCTGGGATTGGAAGAATCAACATTGTGAAAATTACTATACTACCCAAAGCAATCTACAGATTCAGTGCAATCCCTATCAAACTATCAATGCCATTTCTCACAGAACTAGAACGAAAAATTTCACAATTTGTATGGAAACACAAAAGACCCTGAATAGCCAAAGCAATACAATAGCCAGGACATGGAAGCAACCTAAGTGGCCACTGACAGATGAATGGATAAAGAAGACATGGCTCATATACACAATGGAATATTACTCAGCCATAAAAAGAAATGAAATTGAGTTACTTGTAGTGAGGTGGTTGGACGTAGCGTCTGTCATACAGAGTGAAGTAAGTCAGAAAGAGAAAAACAAATACTGTATGCTAACACATATATATGGAATCTAAAAAAAACAAAGAAAAAAATGGTTATGAAAAACCTAGGGGCAGGACAGGAATAAAGATGCAGATGTGGAGAATGGACTTGAGGACACGGGGAGGGGGAAGGGTAAGCTGGGTCGAAGTGAGAGAGTGGCAGGGACTTATATACACTACCAAATGTAAAATAGATAGTTAGTGGAAAGCAGCCACATAGTACAGGGAGATCAGCTCAGTGCTTTGTGACTACCTAGGGTTTGGGATAGAGAGGGTGGGAGGGAGACTCAAGAAGGAGGAGATATGGGGATATATGTACATGTATAGCTGATTCAGTTTGTTATAAAGCAGAAACTAACACACCATTGTAAAGCAATTATACTCTAATAAAGATGTTAAAAAAAAAAAAAGACCTAGAAAAGAATCAGGCACTCCGCCATTTTCTTCGCTCTGTTTTGTGGCCTGATCAATTATTTTGCCCTGGATATGATGACTTAGGCTTAGAGTAAGTCTGCTAGTGACTATCCTATCAACCAGTGGGGACTCCCATTTCTTCACCACTTGAAAGGGAGACTTTTGCTCAGTACTCATCTATGTGCGTCAATCAAAATCAACTTCAGACTTTCCAGCGCAGTCCACCACAGATGGAGCCACAAAAGGGCAAGAGTTTCTAGTTTCAATTGCTGAACCAAAGCAAGCTACATATCCCTCTTCTCTGGTTTAAAAAAAAAAAGAGGCTAATGAAGCAAAGGGATGCATAACTATGCCCCTATGCACCAAAAGTAGATTTATAGATTAATTATTAAAAACTATAGTATCTTTTCCTATAGAAACAGTATTATGAATAATAGTCATTTTCCTACTCAAGCCTTTATGTAACTCTAAAGTACTCTGTGGATACCTACCTGATACCCAGAAAAAAGGGATATTCATATACATTTAATTACAGAACAAGGGATAAATGTTATTAAAACTAACCTTTAGACGTTTCACTGGAGGAAGAGATGAAACAGCATTTCTGTTTCTTAAATCAGATAAATATGAAGAAACTGTTGACTCTTTCATTTCTGACTTCTGTGCAACTCCATTTTTACCTATGAGAAGAAATTCTAGATTGTTTAAGTTAAACTTTATGTATTGTTCATATAAAGTCAAATTTCTTCAAAATTCTAATCTAATATTTACTTTTTAAAAATGTTAACCACAAAAGAAAGAAAATTATTTGAGTTATAAGCTGCATAATATAAATATCATACATGGATAATTAGGATATTACTACTATTCTTCAATGACCTTTCAATTTTTAAAACCTGAAATAAACTTGTTTTATGGAACTCACAGCAGTCGTGTCCACATGTATGTTTATTTTTACAGTGATGTTTACATTCTCGGTTCCCAGGTTTTTTGCAGGCAGTCATTCCTAAATTAATATAAGAAAAGAAAGCCTCTTTTTCACTACATCTATTAATGTGACTAATTATAATTAATTTTTATACAGCTCTGTCCTTTCTGGCAGTACAAAAAGATTATGATTTTCACACTCCCTCAAAAGTTAACCCCTTTAATATGTATTTTTAAAAAGATTTTCTGATAACAATCAGTCCCTGCCCACTATGGGGCCCATCCCAGCTTTTCACAAGGAGCACTGAGTCACCTATAAGCTTCTCTTAACCTCCCTGATATAAATAGAACCAAATATCACTGAACATCAGTTAACTCCTGCTGAATGAGATAAGAATGAGGGTGGAGTTTTGAAACTTTTTTTTCTACTTTATACTTAAGCCTGAAGAACCCGGAAAGAAAGAAACCTCATGGCATTTTGATGGTACCACTGACAGCAGCTAGTAGATAGGACACCATGCATATTTAATAAATGTTAGAAATAAGTGCTTTAGGGATAGAAACAAATTTGCTATATGAATTCATAGAAAGGAGAGATTGCTTCCAGCTTGACCTCTAAGCTAGAATTAATATATTGAAATATATAATCTATTCTTCATTTATTATATTTAAGTAGGTTTTTTCTTGATTTTAACTCTCCGAGTAACATGGGAGAAGGGAGAGACATTTGAAGTGGTCCTTGAAGGACAGACAGGATCTGGACATGAGAAGGGGACCAGAGGAAGATGTTCCAGATAGACAGCATAATATCCAAAGGCAACCAACCACAGACTATAGAAACACATCAGTTTATTTTTGCTGGAGCACAGATTTTAAATTAGAAATGTTGGAGGTAGTGAAGAGATCTGAAAACTTTTGTAATCTTTCTCGGTCCTTTACTCTTCATTTTCAGTGTGTTGCTCAATCAACTTTTTCAAGGCATGGCACATCTGAACAATGATAATATATGTATAGCACCCAGGGGTAAATGAATAAGGCTGCTCACCATATGAGGCAACTGGTTAGATGCCTTGGGGGCTGAGCAGATCAATGTACTGGGTACTGAAAAAGTAATAAAATAACCCTGGCAGCTGGTAGCTGACAGCTGAACCATAGTGTTCCCAACTGAACATAAACAATTTCGGCAGAATATAAACAATAATCAGATAAGGCCACTCTATGATCATAGTAGAAGACAGATATAAGACTAGTGTGTAATTATTTCTGAAAGTAGAGACAAGGACGCTGAAGAACCACAAAAATAACTAAACATCTCCCTCTTCTGGCTAACATAAATGACTACTATTTTTTTAATTCTCCCATCTCCAAGATAAGATATACCAAAATATCCAACATCCCACTTGCTGATAGCACCCAATCTAGAACTGATCTCTGCTTCTCCCAAACCCTTCTAAGAATCACCTGGCACAAGCTGAACTCCTATAATAGGCTCCTCGCAATTCCCTGAGATGACCCACAGTTCTGCAGGTGCTGTGCTCTCCTTTGCTGCAGCAAATTAAAAAATACCTAACTTTCCTCAAATATAGGTATGCTCCTAGTGATCCTTGTCTGAAAGGTTTCAATGTTATACTTTACAAGGTATGTCACGGCTTACTGGTTGAGAAGTTTTGCCCCAGTTCGTGATCTCTGTTTTCCTTGAATCCAGTCCTACCATGCTACAATTTATCTATATGCTGTTGCTTAATTAATCCTCCCAAAATTCAACTCTGATCAGATAATTTGCCCACTTAGAAACGTTAGTTACTTCCTGCTGCCAACAAAATTAATTCCACATTTAAGGTCCTCTACAATGTAATTCTAGCCTCCCTTCTAGCACCCATACTAACCCTACATCCAAAAACATACATTCACTTGCCATTAGTGTTCAAATAGTCCCAAGCCTTTCTATGATTGTACCTTTGATATTACCTCTTGTCTTAGAAGACCCTTCTTTGTCTACCAGAAGCCTATCTATCTGCTTTCACGACCAACTCAAATGGCACCTCTATCATGGAGATCTATACTGATCACCTAAATTGGAAGTGATTTCTCTCTCCTTCAAGCCCTTATGGCATTTTCTTTGCCCCTCTCACCTACTGTATGCTGCTTTATATTTAATGTATTTACATGAAAAACACAGTGGTGAAGTACAGGGCACCCTAAACTAGAGTAAGAAAACATGAGTTCTAATATGGATTGTTCTCTGTTAAAAACAACAACAACAGCAGGGATTAAAAATAATACTACCTGTTTTGGACTTTCCTGGTGGTGCAGTGGTTAAGAATCCGCCTGCCAAAGCAGGGGACACGGGTTCGAGCCCTGGGCTGGGAAGATCCCACATGCCGCGGAGCAGCTAAGCCCGTGCACCACAACTACTGAGCCCATGTGCTGCAACTACTGAAGCCTGTGCACCTAGAGCCCGTGCTCCACAACAAGAGAAGCCACCGCAATGAGAAGCCCGTGCACCACAACAAAGAGTAGCCTCCGCTCACCCCAACTAGAGAAAGCCCGCACGCAGCAATGAAGACCCAAAGCAGCCAAAAATAAATAAATAAATTTATTTAAAAAAATAATACTACCTGTTTTGTTACCTCACAGAGGTAAAAAGATAAAATGAAATTACGTCTGTGATAGCATTTTAAAATTAAGTAATAAACTAATACATTAGTGTATGTATTATCTCTATTATTACATTAATTAAAGATTATACAAGTAAATATAAAATTGTTCTGAGTGCTATGAAGGAGAGGGGCACAATGCTACATAACAGGGGGAATGGTCCTGGTCAGGAATGTCTTGGAAGACTTTCCTAATGAAGTGATAATTGGACTGAGGACTGAAAAAAGAATGGCATTAACAAGGCAAAGGGTAGGAGAAAGAAAGGGATAGCATATGAAGAAGCTTTCAAGAGAAAGCTTTTTTTCAAGAAAAAGCTCAAAAACAAGAGAAAGCATGACACGTGGAGAAATTAAAAGAAGGTCAATGTGGCTGATGCTCAAAAAATGAGAGTGCATGAGATGAGACTACAGTGGTAGTAAGATCAGCCTATATTCCTAGGGAAACAGCTCCACCATGGCACCCTGGTGATTGCATGTCTCCACCTAGGCAAGACTCAGTTAGTTACAGAATGCCCTCTGATCCTCCCTGGGACATGTCAAGATAGCCAGTCTTGTGAGGAACTGTTAAAGGCTATTTCTCATCTGCCTCCTTAGCTTGCAGGAGGCTGCCTATCCTGCATAAGGCTGTCATGAGGCAGTTTCTCATCTGTCTCCTGGTTCTAGTAAGGCATAGGACTTTCCACCTTGACCCTTTCAGGTACAGCTGTAGGCTATAAAGTTGCTTAGCTGCAGCCTGGAGTTGACTCCTCAAAAACAAAGCAACCCATCATTCTCATCTGGTCCCTCCAGTTCAGTGTCATTCTCTGGGATTATGGATGCATGCAACTGATACCATGCTGATCATGTTTTGCTGTCTGCGTAAGTAGTAAACTATCTAAATATATTTGGGTCGCTTGTGTCTTTACCAGTCAATCCTATGGAGGTGAGGCAAGACTACATAGCAGCTGGCACCCCACTGCTACTTAGGAACTGATTGACTTAGTGTTAGTATGGAATCTTGTAGTGGATGTTAATGATGTGGATCTTTTATTCTAGGAGCTATGGGGAGCCACTGAAGTGTTTTAACCAAAGAAGGGACATAACTGAATTTGCATTTTGAAAAAAGCAATCTGTGGAGTGTAGTATGGAGCACAGATTTGAGAGAGGACAGAGTAGATGCAAGAAAACTAGTTAAGGGCTTCCCTGGTGGCGCAGTTGTTGAGAGTCCACCTGCCGATGCAGGGGACACGGATTCGTGCCCCTTCCTGGAAGATCCCACATGCCGCGGAGCGGCTGGGCCCGTGAGCCCTGGCCGCTGAGCCTGCGCGTCCGCAGCCTGTGCTCCGCGACGGGAGAGGCCACAACAGTGAGAGGTCCGTGTACCGCAAAAAAAAAGAAAAAGAAAACTAGTTAAGAGGCTACTGTAGGAGAACGGATTTGAGAGAGGACGGAGCAGATAAAAGAAAATTACAGTAACAGTCTAGAGTGGTAGTATTAGTAGATTCAAAGAGAATGGACTAATTCGAGAGATACATAGAAGGTAAAAATATTTTTAATGCAGAATCAAGTGGAGTGCTTTTCTTTCTTGAGCAACATATTATTTTCCCTGAAGTTTTACTGACTTTTAGTCTAGCAATATCTACCTAAAGTTTTTTTAGTTCATTCAATATTTCAAAGATAAAGGCAACTATATGAAAACACCTCACCCATTTACTCCCCCAATATATATCTCCTTTCTTGAGCCCTCCATCTTCCTCCCAATGCAATCTAGGCCTGTGCTATAGTTGTCATCCTGGAACTTCCTTTCATTAAGCTTCTGGGCTGAATCCACTATTGCTGGATTCTTTGACTTTTTCTTTATTGGTTAACTGCTTTGTTTGATTGTGCTCATCCTAGAACAACTGCCTGAGAAAGGATGTATGAGAGTTAAACTTTCTGAATCCTTGAATGTATTAAGATGTCTTTATTTTACTTTCACACGTAATTAATAGTTTTCCTGGGTATAGAACACGGGATTGGAAATCATTTTCCCCCTGGATTTTTAAGTCCACTGTCTTCTACCATCCAGTGTTGCTGATAAAAACATTAAAACTGCTTCAATTTTTGTTCCTTGGAAACATTTATGATTTTCTCTCTATCCATGATGTTCTGAAACGTTGCTTCCTTTGTAGATCTTCTTTCATTCATCCTAACCAGCACTAAGTAAGCCTTTTTGATGCATAGATATATGTCTCACTTTAAGTCTAGTGAATCTTCTCAAATTATTTATTCTGATTTGTTTGTTCTGTCTTTCTGAAACTTTTATTAGTCGGGTATCAGACTCCAGATTGCCCTCTTGTCTCATGTTTTCTGTCTCCTTGTCTTTTTGCTTTCATTCAGATTATACTGATTTTATTTTCTGGCTCTCCAGCTAAGCTGTTTTGTTTTTTTTTTTTAAATCATAATTTTTACTTCCCTGTGCTCGCTCTTCTTCTTTAATTTTTATTTTTTTCACAGCATGCTATTCTGTTTTATGGTTTCAATTTAGTCTTTAATTTCTCTGATGTTACTGATTAGTTTATATTACGTTTTATTACATCTCTGAATTATCCGGTTGTTCTTTTGTCCACTTTCTGTTTACTTATTTTGGGCTTTCTTTCACATGTCCCACATTTTCCTCAAATGTCTCTTCATCCTTGGTTGTCTGCCTATACAGCAGTCCTATTATATCTCCACAGATGAGAAAATTAATTCATAAAGAGGTTAAGTAACATATTCAAAACTATGAAATAATAAGTAGCAAATCTGAGATTCTAATTCAGGTGGTCTAATTCCAGAGCCTGATCTCTCAACCACCCTGCTTTACTAGTTATACTAGCTGCCTTAGTTTTCCCCATATAATGCATTTAATTTACTTAGGGAAGGAATCTACAGTTTGTGGGGTGGGAAGAATAGGAGGAAACCCCTTGAAGGTTGTTGTTTTGAAGTAAGTGATAAGGAGTCACTTTGTCCCTTATCCAACAATTTCTAATAGATGAACTTCTAAACATTACCACAAGATGGCGCACAATGACTATACACATTTGTTCCCAGTGGTGGAAACTAACTAGGATCTGGAAATCTAATTATAGAGATTCTGGGGACACCCCAAAATTTCAAGGCAGTGTTGGCGAGTCTTGCTAGGAATGAGAACTATATACAAGTTTGTTTACAGAATACTAGCATACGGCTATTACTACCCAAGTGACAAAACTTCTACTGTATTTCTGTTAGAAATGATACTTAGAAAATATAAGTGCTCCTCCACTTATACATAAGTGCAACTCCACTCCCTAAGTCTGAGAACTGTCTGAATTTGTCTTATTAACAAACACAAGCTTACAGAGATTGTCAATTGGAAAAATAAGGTTCTGAAGGAAAAAAAAGGTTCTGAGAGAAAACTGACCTAAGCTGTACACTTAGGTATAAAATTAACAGATCCCATACCCCATCACTATCATAATCTGAAATGAATATATTTTCTTAGTTCTGTCACATAATATATTAATTTACATGTTTTTAAAGTTCCCGTTTCCAAGTATTTAAAGCAAAATGAATCATTAATATGAACTAGAAATATATTTGAAGTAAATACTTAAAATTACTTTAACAGGGTCGATAATGACCAGTGGGGTAAGGGTCAGTTGCTTAAAAAAAAAAAAATCCAGAAAAAAATTAAAAATAGGAGGCATCCCTGACACAGCTTCACATCCTAACTATAAATTCAAATAATGTGGTCGGTGCATAAGCTACTGGAATTAATATTTTTAAAAGAATATTACTTTTTATTTTGCAGTTCCTGATATATGCTAATCATATTTATGCACTTTATAATTTTACTTTTTAAATGAGAAAGCAAATCTCCTTTCGTTTTTTTTGTCAAATATTACACTACCATTTTGTTATTTATCAAGAAAAGGATAGCACTAATGAATTGGAGTCCTTGATTTTGCAATTTAATGCATGTATACACCAGAGTACAAAGAAAAGCAGACTGCCTTTTGACTAGTATTTAAATGTGCACACTTCCAAACTGCTTGGGCACTGGTTTTATCCTTGCATTCTTCAAGTACATTAAATGTTCACACTCAAAATGGCATAGCAAATGCAGATGAACTTATTAATGTCAAATCAATTTTCTTCAAAGTAAACAAAGCCCATATTTCTTATTGAGAATGCATTTAAAGGATAAGAAGTTTAAATGATAAAAATAAAAGTTAAAAAAATTTACAACTAAAAAGGTGTATTTTTCACACTGCCTAATCTTAAAAACAGCTAAAATATTTTTCCAAAAATTTTATCTCTTGGACTATAACTGTGAGAAACAACTAAAAAATAAATATTTTTGAAAGAGTTGTAGGAAGCATAAAAAAATTTTCTAATTATATTTGTACTCTAAGGTGCATACTTCTGTTTTTAAATATGGTCCTACAATTTGACAGTATAAAATATTAAAATATTTGTTGAACCTACAAGCACATTTGGAAACAATCATTTAGCAACTATATTCTCTGAACTAAATATCAGTTTTTATCATTTAATAAAATGGTCTGACAAGAGGTCAGAAAAACTGAAATCTGTATTGTTTTGAAAAGGCTGTTGTCACAACCTTAGTAGGGTAAATCTGTGACCCCTTCATTGTGTAAGTTACTGAGAAAGAAAATGCAGATAGTGTATGTATGTTATATATAAAGGTATAATTATACAACTTTATTTGGGGATACTTGAATTTGCATATAAGAACTGAATTATATAATCTGAATGTTCATAAGATTTAGGATGGTTTTATGTATAATATATGTATGTGAAGGGGGTATGTGTATAATAAAACATTTGCCTGATAGGAAGCATCTTTTATCTGTTTTCCACAGGGTTATGCTGAAAATGTGGGGGACTTTTGCTCTCATAAAAGTCTCATGCTAGGGCTTTCCTGGTGGCGCAGTGGTTGAGAGTCCGCCTGTCGATGCAGGGGACGCGGGTTCGTGCCCTGGTCTGGGAGGATCCCGCATGCCACAGAGCGGCTGGGCCGGTGAGCCATGGCCGCTGAGCCTGCGCGTCCGGGACGCAGCCTGTGCTCCACAACGGGAGGGGCCACAGCAGTGAGAGGCCCGCGGACCGCCAAAAAAAAAAAAAAAAAAAAAAAAGTCTCATGCTAGAAGGAAGTATAGTAAACATCGTAATTTTCACTACAGTTGCAAGCAACAGAAAGAATTCAAGCTATTTTTAAAAAAACCCATGTGGTGGGTGGTGGAAATGTATTACATGAACATAGCTATCTCACAGAATCCAAAAGCAGCAATGCAGCTAGGCATCACGAGGGACTGAAACCAAGAAATGGAAACTCATCAGAACTTCAGTTCTGGCCTTCTCACCTTTGATTCTTTCTATACCTCTGATTTAGTCTTCTCTTACATGGTCCAGCTAACTTTGATTATTTCTGCACATGGTAAAGGATGGCCACCGACAGCTCTGATTTTATATTCTCTTAGTGCAGTCCTAATTCTAAATTGTCTTTCTTAAACTGAGGTATTTCTTTTCATCTAGGAATTTGGACTTTGAACTGAATGAAAGAAGGTCACCCTGGTTCCTGATAATTTTGCTGTGAGAAAAATAGTGGCCAGACCAGGGGTCTGAGGAGAATGCAGTACAAACAAGACAAACAACCTACTTCTGTGATGTGGCAGTCAGTTCTAAGAAAAAGGGAGTCATTGAAAGATAGACAGAAACCTTCTTCCTTTTTTATATCTAAACATATACACCATGAGATTTCTAGTTTTTCTGTAGTGTGGTCTTTCATATCTTTTGCTACTGTATTACTAGATATTTGAGATTTCTAATGCTATTGTAAATGGTATTTTCAGAATTATGATTTCTATCATTTTTTTGCTGGTAAGTAGTAATACAACTGATGTTAAAATTTTTTAATTGAAATAGAATTCATACCACAAAGACCTTTTTAAAGTACATGATTCAGTGGGTTTTTAGTATATTTCCAAGGTCGTACAACCATCATAACTATCTAATTCCAGAACACTGTCATCACCACAAAAAGAAATCATGAACCCACTAGTAGTCACTCCTCATTTCTTCCTACCCCTTGCCCCTGGAATCACTAATCTACTTCCTGTCATTATGTATATGCCTATCCTAGACATTCACATAAATGGAATAATACAATATCTGATCTTTTGTGACTGGCTTCTCTCATTAGCATAATATTTTCAAGGTTCATCCATGTTGTAGCATGTATCAGTAGTTTATTCCTCTTTGTGGCTGAATAATATTCCATTGAATGAATCTACCACATTTTACTTATCTATTAGTTGATGGATATTTGGGTTGTTTCTACTTTTTGGCTGTTATGAATAATGCTGCTATAAACATTCATGTACAAGTTTTTGTATGAATATTTTTCAATTTGTTTGGATATATACCTAGAGGAGGAATTCCTGGGTAATTCTATGTTTAACTTCTTGAGGAACTGACAAAATGTTTTCCAAAGCAGCTGCACCATTTCATATCCCCACTACCAAATCATGAGAGTTTCAATTTCTCTGCATCTTTGCCAACACTTGTTACTGTCCATCTTTTTATTAAAGCCATCCTACTGGGTGATACCACACTGTGGTTTTGATTTGAATTTCTGTATTGATGAATGATGTTGGACATCTTTTCATGTTGTATATTGGCCATTTGTAGCTCTTCTTTGAAAAATGTCTACTTAAATTCTTTGACCAGTTTTAATTGGGTTATTTGTGTTTTTATTGTTGAGTTGTAAGATTTCTTTATATATACTAGATTCTAGTCCTTTATCAGATATATGATTTGCAAATATTTTCTCATCTTGTGGGTTTATTTCACTTTCTTGATAGTGTCAGTTGAAGCACAAAAATTTTTAACCTTGATAAAGTCCAATTCATCTGTTTTTCTTTCTTTGGTTGCTTGAGCTTCAGATGTCATATCTAATAAACTACTGCCTAATCCAACGTCAAGAAAATATACACCCATGTGTTCTTCTAAGTTTTAATTCTTATCTTTAGGTCATTAATCTATTTTGAGAAAATTTTTATATATAGTATGAAGTAGAGGTTCAAACTAATTCAACTGGCTATCCAGTTGCCCAGCCCTATTTGTTGCAATACTATCCTTTCCCCACTGAATTGTTTTGGCATCTTTGTTCAAAATCAATTGGCCATAGATGTATAGATTTATTTTTGTACTTTTAATTATATTCTATTGATCTATATGTCTATTATTATGCCAGTACTACACTGCCTTGATTACTGTAGTTTTATAGTAAGTTTTGAAATCAGGAATTGTGAGTCTCCATGTTTGTTCTTTTTTTTAAAGATTGATTTGGCTATTTTGAGTCCCTTACATTTGCATATGAATTTTAGAATCAGCTTGTGAATTTCTGCCAAAAAAAAAAAGCTAGAATTTTGATAAGGACTGTATTGAATCTGTGAATTAATTTGGGAAATGTTGCCACCTTAATGATATTCAGACTTCCAATCCATGAACATGGCATATCTTTCCATTTATTTAGGTCTTCTTTAATTTCTTACAATGATGTTTTGAAGTTTGCAGTGTTCACATCTTGCACTTATTTTGTTAAATTTATTAAGTATTTTATGCTTTTTTGATGTTATTGTACAATTTTTAATATTGACTCTTTATCCAGTGATGTTTCTAAATATATATATTAATTCTAATAGTGTGTCCATAGAGTCTTTTATATTTTCTAGGTACATAATCATGTTGCTTTCAAGTAATGACAGTTTATTTCTTTCTTCCTAACCCTTATCCCTTATATTTCTTTTTCTATATAATTGTACTGACTAGGACTTCTAGCACAATGTTGAAAAGAAGTATTGAATAGTAAGAGAGAATATTCATCATTCTCCATTTAAATAGAAAAGTTTAAAAATATTTCACTATTGTGTATTTGCTATATATATACATTTGCTATATATTTTTAATGAAAAATTAACATTGAATTTTTGTCAAAGTTTTTTTGACATCTATCAAGAGGATCACATGTTTTTTTTCCTTTTTGTTCTTTGCCCTGTTAATGTAAGGATTATATTGATCCACTTTTAAATGCTAAGGCTCTCTTGCATGTACGGAATAAGCCATACTTAACTGTGCTGTATTATACTTTTTAAATATGTGGCTGGATTCCACTTGCTAATATTTTGTTAAGAACATTTGGATTTATATTCATGAATAGACTGATGAATAATTTCTCTTTCTTTTAATGTCCTTGTCAGGATTTGAAATCAAAGTCATGCTGGCCTTCAAAAAAATTAAAATATTAGAAAATATTCTTTCTTTTTTTCTGGAAAAGTTTGGGTAAGTTTGATGTTATTTCTTCCTAAATATTTGGAAAATTTTACCAATGAAGTTATCTAAGGCTCAGGGTTTCTTTATGGAAAGATTTTTTTTTAATTGCTTCAAATTCATTATTAGTGTTAAGACTACTCAGATTTTCTATTTCTTCTGTCAGTTTTGGTAATATTTCTCCTCAAGGTATTTGTTCCTTTTTACCCAAATTATGTCAAATTTATTGGTATAAAGTTATTCATATCTTGTTGGGGTCTTTTTTACACCTGTAGGATCTGTAATAATATCACCTTTTTCATTCTTGATACTTTTTTAAAGTTAATTAATTTATTTTATTTAGTTTTGGCTGCATTGGGTCTTCGTTGCTGCATGCAGGCCCCCTCCAGCTGTGGCAAGTGGGGGCCACTCCTCACTGCAGTGCGCAGGCCTCTTACTGCGGTGGCCTCTCCCCTTGCGGAGCACAGACTCCAGGCTCGCAGGCTTCAATAGTTGTGGCACGTGGCTCAGCAGCTGTAGCTCACAGGCTCTAGAGCACAGGCTCAGCAGGTGTGGCACATGGGCCCAGCTGTTCTGCGGCATGGGGGATCCTCCCGGACCACAGCCTGAACCCATGTTCCCTGCATTGGCAAGCAGATTCTTAACCACCGTGCCACCAGGGAAGTCTGATATTGTTAATTCATGTTTTATCTCTTCTTTACCAGTCTTGGTAGGGACTTCTTAAATTTATTCATCTTTTCAAAGAACCAAATCCAATAAATTTGGCTGATAAATTTAGCAGTAATAATTAATTCCTTCAGTTATTTTTTTTCTCAAAATGTCTCGATCTCACTTTAATTTTTGAAGGATATTTTTCACTGCACATGGAAATCTAGGCTGGCAACATTCTGAAGCTATTGTTCCATTATCTTCTGGTTTCCATCATCACTGCTGAGAAGTTAGCTGTCAGTTTCACTGTTGCCTTTTGAGGGTAGTGTGTAGTTTTTCTGTGTTTGCTTTTGAAGATTTTCAGCAGTTCTGCTATATTGTGCCCCAGTGTGGTTTTCTATGTATTTGTCTCTGCTTGGGTTTGCTGAAATTCTAAACTCTGTGAGTTGATGTCTTTCATTATTTTGGAATGTTCTCAGCCATTGTCTCTTTAAATATTGCATTTGTCCCATTCTTTCTCTACACTGCTTCTCCGCCTTTATGCATATGTTAGCACTTTGAGTATTATGCTCTTTTCTGTTCTTTCTGTTCTCTTATCTCTGGGGTTCCATTTAGACATTTTCTATTGATATGTCTAACAGTTCACAAATCCTGTGTTTGGCCATATCCAATCTATTACTAAACCTACCCAAAGAGTTCTTCACTTCAGATATTTTATTTTTCAGCTCTAGGAAGTTCACTTAAATCTCTGTATGGATTCCAATTTTCTGGTTAAAATTTCCATCATTTCATTCATTTTGTCTTTTTTTTCCTCTATTTTTTTGAAAATATTAATCATAGTTGTTTTACAATCTTTAAATGCCAACGCCACCATTTGAATCATCCACAGAGTTGCTTCATTTTCTTATATAGTTAATTATGAGTCATATGGCCCTTCCTCTTTGCAGGTCTCACAATTTTTTTATTGTATGGCAGACATTATATCTACAGATTCCAGATTATGTTATATTCCACCATAGAGGGTTTCTTTTTTCCTCTGTCAGGCAAACATGGTGAGTAGCTGATCATATAAAACCCTTTTTAAGGCATGGCTTACCCAGCCTTTTATTTAAGAGCCTATGGATCCTTGACTCCTCAGCCCTGGAATGGCTCTCCCTCTCTGGAATTTTAGTCCCTTTAGTTCGCTTTAATAGATGTCCTAAAAATTGTAATTTTTATAACTTATGTAGGCTTTTATAATTGCTGCTATCAGAGCATTGGCCTGTCCCAAATTACCTCTGCCCAGAAGTGGAAGCTCCTCTGAATTCTTTAAAGAGGAGGATGAGTGCTCCTCGGCTCACAGAGTAGTTCTGTATGTCCTCTTTTGCCATCATTCACTGCAATTACTGTTTATTATAACTACCTATACTATACAGAGAACATGACTGTTTAGATTACTTTGGTAGGTAGCTGCTGCTCTCACATTCCCCAGTACCTGTTAATTGCTCCCTTTACTGGGCCTTTCACAAAGCAGTGAAAATAGAACCAAGTGAATAAGGAAGAGCTGTATGGTAGACTGCCTATGCCTCAAGTATTAACAACATTTAGTGTTTGTTTTGTAGATTTGCTATGGAACACTGTAAATGTTTTACATTACTATCAGTCAGAATTAATTCTTAAAAACTATTCAAACAACAGAAAATAAAATAATAAATAAAATAGTACATGTGTAGACAGTTGGTGGGATACCCACACACAGAAGATCTATTCCAAGTAATGTTAAAACACAGTAATTTGATTACACATGCCTAGTGAGATATAGTCTAAGAATAAAAATATTTACCATAAAAACCTTAAAGTATTTTTAATAATGACATTAAGAGTGCACTTTGGGGAATTCCCTGGCAGCCCAGTGGTTAGGATTCTGTGCTTCCACAGCAGGGAACATGGGTTCGATTGCTGGTCAGGGATCTAAGATCCCACAAGCAGCACAGTGTGACCAAAAAAAAAAAAGTGCATTTTGCTGTTGTTATCCTGAGACTTTGTTGTGTGTATAATGTAGAATAAAGAAAATTAGTGGGGAGACCTTCAAGATGGCAGAGGAGTAAGACATGGAGATCACCTTCCTCCCCACAAATACATCAGAAATACAACTACATGTGGAAAAACTCCTACAGAACACCTACTGAATCCTGGCAGAATCTCAGACACCCAAAAGGCAAGAAACTCCCCACGTGCCTGGCCGTGTGGCTGA
Source organism: Neophocaena asiaeorientalis asiaeorientalis (assembly GCF_003031525.2). Classification (NCBI taxonomy): domain Eukaryota; kingdom Metazoa; phylum Chordata; class Mammalia; order Artiodactyla; family Phocoenidae; genus Neophocaena; species Neophocaena asiaeorientalis. The sequence continues at coordinate 3,762,131 of NW_020173114.1, forward strand.
CACAGGCTTGGTGCTCCAGCTGGGTGTCAGGCCTGTGCCTCTGAGGAGGGACAGCTGAGTTCAGGACTTTGATCCACTAGAGACCTCCCAGTTCCACGTAATATCAAACGGTGAAAGCTCTCAATCTCAATGCTAAGACGTAGCTCCAATCAACAACCAGCAATCTACAGTGTTTGACACCTTATGCCAAACAACTGGCAAGACAGGAACACGACCCCATTCATCCATTAGCAGATAGGCTGCCTAAAATCATAATAAGGTCACAAACACCCCAAAACACACCACCGGATGCGGTCCTGCCCACCAGAAAGACAAGATCCAGCCTCAGCCACCAGAACACAGGCATTAGTCCCCTTCACCAGGAAGCCTGCACAACCCACTGAAACAACCTAAGCCACTGGGGGCAGACACCAAAAACAATGGGAACTACGAACCTGCAGCCTGCAAAAAGGAGACCGCAAACACAGTAAGTTAAGCAAAATGAGAAGACAGAGAAACACACAGCAGATGAAGGAGCAAGGTAAAAATGCACCAGACCAAACAAGTGAAGAGGAAATAGGCAGTCTACCTGAAAAAGAATTCACAGTAATGATAGTAAAGATGACCCAAAATCTTGGAAACAGAATGGAGAAAATAACAAAGATCTAGAAGAACTAAAGAGCAAACAATGATGAACAGCACAATAAATGAAAGTAAATATTCTCTAGAGGGAATCTTTAGCAGAATAACTGAGGCAGAAGAACGGATAAGTGACATGGAAGATAAAATAGTGGAAATCACTATTGCAGAGCAAAATAAAGGAAAAAGAATGAAAAGATTTGAGGACAGACTCAGAGACCTCTGGGACAACATTAAACACACCAACATTCAAATTATATGGTCCCAGAAGAAGAAGAGAAAAGGAAAGGGACCAAGAAAATATTTGAAGAGATTATAGTTGAAAAATTCCCTAATATGGGAAAGGAAATAGTCAATAAAGTCCAGGCAGTGAAGAGAGTCCCATACAGGATAAAGCCAAGGAGAAACACACCAAGACACATATTAATCAAACTATCAAAAATTAAATACAAAGAACAAATATTAAGAGCAGCAAGGGAAAAATAACATACAAGGGAATAACCATAAGGTTAAGAGCTAATCTTTCAGCAGAAACTCTGCAAGCAAGAAGGGAGTGGCAAGACATATTTAAAGTGATGAAAGGGAAAAACCTACAACCAAGATTACTCTACCCAGCAAAGAATTCATTCAGATTCGACGGAGAAATTAAAAACTTTACAGACAAGCAAAAGCTGACAGAATTCAGCACCACCAAACCAGCATTACAACAACTGCTAAAGGAACTTCTCCAGGCTGGAAACTCAAGAGAAGGAAAAGACCTACAATAACAAACAAACCCAAAACAAATGGTAATAGGAACACACATATCAATAATTACCTTAAATGTAATGCATTAAATGATCCAACCAAAAGACACAGACTGGCTGAATAGATACAAAAACAAGACCCATATATATGCTGTCTACAAGAGGCCCACTTCAGACTTAGGAACACATACAGACTGAAAGTGAGGGGATGAAAAAAGATATTCCATGCAAATGGAAATCAAAAGAAAGCTGGAGTACAATTCTCATATCAGACAAAATAGACTTTAAAATAAAGACTAATATAAGAGACAAAGAAGGACACTACATAATGATCAAGGGATCAATCCAAGAAGAAGATATAACAAATGTAAATATTTATGCACCCAACATAGAAGCACCTCAATACATAAGGCAAATGCTAACAGCCATAAAAGGGGAAATCGACAGTAACACAATCATAGTAGGGGACTTTGACACCCCATTTTCACCTATGGACAGATCATCCAAAATGAAAATAAATAAGGAAACACAAGCTTTAAATGATATGTTAAACAGGATGGACTAAATTGATATTTATAGGACTTTCCATCCAAAAACAAGAGAATACACTTTCTTCTCAAATGCTCATGGAACATTCTCCAGGATAGATCATATCTTGGGTCACAAATCAAGCCTTGGTAAAGTTAAGAAAATTGAAATCATACCAAGTATCTTTTCTGACCACAAAGCTATGAGACTAGATATCAATTTCAGGAAAAAATCGATAAAAAATAGAAACACAAGGAGGCTAAAGAATATGCTACTTAATAACCAAGAGACCACTGAAGAAATCAAAGAGGAAATCAAGAAATCCCTAGAAACAAATGACAATGAAAACACGACAACCCAAAACCTATGGGATGCAGCAAAAGCAGTTCTAAGAGGGAAGTTTATAGCAATACAATCCTACCTCAGGAAACAAGAAATAACTCAAATAAACAACATAAACTTACACCTAAAGCAATTAGAGGAAGAAGAACAAAAAAAATCCCGAAGTAAGCAGTTGGAAAGAAATCATAAAGACCAGATTAGAAATAAATGAAAAAGAAATGAAGGAAACAATAACAAAGATCAATAAAACTAAAAGCTGGTTCTCTGAGAAGATAAACAAAATTGATAAACCATTAGCCAGATTCATCAAGAAAAAAAGGAGAAGACTCAAATCAATAGAACCAGAAATGAAAAATGAGAGGTAACAACTGACACTGCAGAAATACAAAGGATCAAGAGAGATTACTACAAGCAACTATATGCCAATAAAATGGACAAACTGGAAGACATGGACAAATTCTTAGAAAAGCACAACCTTCCGAGACTCACCCAGGAAGAAACAGAAAATATAAACAGACCAATCACAAGCACTGAAATTGAGACTGTGATTAAAAATATTCCAACAAGCAAAAGCTTAGGACCAGATGGATTCACAGGAGAATTCTAACAGTTAGAGAAGAGTTAACACCTATGCTTCTCCAACTCTTCCAAAATATAGCAGAGGGAGGAACACTCCCAAACTCATTCTACGAGGCCACCATCACCCTGATAACAAAACCAGACAAAGATGTCACAGGGAAAGAAAGCTACAGGCCAATATCACTGATGAACATAGATGCAAAAATCCTCAACAAAATACTAGCAAACAGAATCCAATGGCACATTGAAAGGATCATACACCATGATCAATTGGGGTTTATCCCAAGAATGCAAGGATTCTTTAATATATGCAAATCAATCAATGTGATAAACAATATTAACAAATTGAAGGAGAAAACCATATGATCATCTCAATAGATGCAGAAAAAGCTTTTGACAAAATTCGACACCCATTTATGATAAAAACCCTTGAGAAAGTAAGCATAGAGGGAACTCACCTACACATAATGAAGGCCATATACAACAAACCCACAGCCAACATTGCTCTCAATGGTGAAAAACTGAAACCATGTCCTCTAAGGTCAGGAACAAGACAAGGTTGTCCACTCTCACCACTATTATTCAACATAGTTTTGGAAGTTTTAGCGACAGCAATCAGAGAAGAAAAAGAAATAAAAGGAATCCAAATCGGAAAAGAAGAAGTAAAGCTGTCACTGTTTGCAGAGGACATGATACTATACACAGAGAATCCTAAAGATGCTATGAGAAAACTACTAGAGCCAATCAATGTATTTGGTAAAGTAGCAGGATACAAAATTAATTCCCAGAAATTTCTTGCATTCCTATACACTAATGATGAAAAATCTGAAAGAGAAATTAAGGAAACACTCTCATTTACCATTGCAACAAAAAGAATAAAATACCTAGGAATAAATCTACCTAAGGAGACAAAAGACCTGTATGCAGAAAACTATAAGACACTGATAAAAGAAATTAAAGATGATACAAACTAATGGAGACATACACCATGTTCTTGGATTGGAAAAATCAACATTGTGAAAATGACTATACTACCCAAAGCAATCTACAGATTCAGTGCAATCCCTATCAAACTACCAATGGCATTTTTCACAGAACTACAAGAAAAAAATTACACAATTTGTATGGAAACACAAAAGACCCCAAATAGCCAAAGCAATCTTGAGAAAGAAAAACAGAGTTGGAGGAATCAGGCTCCCTGACTGCAGACTATACTACAAAGCTACAGTAAGCAAGACAGTATGGTACTGGCACAAAAACAGAAAGATAGATCAGTGGAACAGGATAGAAAGCTCAGAGATAAACCCATGCACATATGGTCACCTTATCTTTGATAAGGGAGGCAAGAATATAAAATATAGAAAAGACAGCCTCTTCAGTAAGTGGTGCTGGGAAAACTGGACAGCTACATGTAAAAGGATGAAATTAGAACACTCCCTAACACCATACACAAAAATAAACTCAAAATGGATTAAAGACCTAAATGTAAGGCCAGATGCTGTAAAATTCTTAGAGGAAAACATAGGCAGAACACTATGTGACATAAATCACAGTAAGATCCTTTTTGACCCACCTCCTAGGGAAATGGAAATAAAAACAAATATAAACAAATGGGACCTAATGAAACTTAAAAGATTTTGCACAGCAAAGGAAACAATAAACAAGACGAAAAGACAACGTTCAGAATGGGAGAAAATATTTCCAAATGAAACAACTGTCAAAAGACTAATCTCCAAGATTTACAAGCAGCTCATGCAGCTCAATGTCAAAAAAACAAACAACCCAATCCAAAAATGGGCAGAAGACCTAAACAGACATTTCTCCAAAGAAGATGTACAGATTGCCAACTAACACATGAAAGGATGCTCTACATCATTAATCATTAGAGAAATGCAAATCAAAACTGCAATGAGGTGTCACCTCACACCAGTCAGAATGGCCATCATCAAAAAATAAATGCTGGACAGGGTGTGGAGAAAATGGAACCCTCTTGCACTGTTGGTGGGAATGTAAATTGATACAGTCACTATGGAGAACAGTATAGAGGTTCCTTAAAAAACTAAAAATAGAAAAAACATATGACCCAGGAATCCCACTACTGGGCATATATCCTGCGAAAACCATAATTCAAGAAGAGTCATGTACCTCAATGTTCATTGCAGCTCTATTTAGAATAGTCAGCACATGGAAGCAACCTAAGTGTCCATCGACAGATGAATGGGTTAAGAAGATATGGCACATATATATAATGGAATATTACTCAGCCATAAAAAGAAACAAAATTGAGTTATTTGTAGTGAGATGGATGGACCTAGAGACCGTCATACAGAGTGAAATAAGTGAGAAAGAGAAAAATAAATACCGTATGCTAACACATATATATGGAATCTAAAAAAAAAAAAAAAAAGGCTCTGAAGAACCTAGGGTCAGGATAGGAATAAAGACGCAGACGTAGAGAATGGACTTGAGAACATGGGGAGTGGGAATGGTAAGTTGGGACAAAGTGAGAGAGTGACATGTACTTATACATACTACCAAATGTAAAATAGATAGCTAGTGGGAAGCAGCCGCATAGCACAGGGAGATTAGCTCAGTGCCTTTTGACCACCTAGAGGGATGTGATAGGGAGGGTGGGAGGGAGATGCAGGAGGGAGGAGATATGGGGATATATGTATATGTATAGCTGACTCACTTTGTTATAAAGCAGAAACTAACACACCATGGTAAAGCAATTATACTCCAATAAAGATGTTAAAAAAAAAAAAGAAAATTAGTGACATTCTATCAGTTTGGGAGTTATTGCGAAACAAATCTCTCAGCATGGCAGAAAGGAGATACAGATTATTGAGTTTAAGGATAAATACTACAGCCCTGAATTTGATTTGGACATTTAACTATGAATCAATTATGTATTTTATCTCAAAAAGAAAAAAATCACATATTTCCTAAATCTGTACATGGAAAAGGCAAGAGGTAATAATCAGTCAATGGCAATGAGCTCTTCCAGCACACAGAAAACTATTTATCATGAAAAGAAACCAGGTATCTTTGGAGAAAAGGCTTATTACAGGTCTGGGTCTGGAATTATAAAAGGTTAAGCCTAGAACATCATATAACCTCACAAAGCAAGGAAGCTGTCAAGACTACTAGGGACAGAGCAAAAGGATTCAGGAGCCAATCTGGTATGTCTAGATGGTATCAAGATGATATATCTACAACATTTATGAGTAATCAGCGGTTTGAACATTAACTCAGTATTGGATAATTATTAGTTACTATTAGCTTTTTATGTCTAAGAGTAACGCAGTATTTTTTTCTTAAATCCTTACCATTTACAAATATATACTGAAACATTTACAGAGGAAATAATATGATATCTGATTTTCTTCAAAAAATACAAGGGGAAATCTAAACAGAGGTACAGATGAAACTATATTAGCCCTGAGTTGATAATTCTTTAAGGTGGGTGATGAGTACATGAAGGTTCAATATACACTTCTTTCTACTTTCATCTTTATTTGAATGTCCCATAATAAAAAAAAATTGTCACCTGCTTTGCCTTATCAAATCCATTAATTCTTGTATATCACTTGCTCTCCCCCTGACATGGCCATAAGAATGGAGTGGGTATGAAAAGGGGGAAATGTATACAAAAAACTAGTCAAATAATTCTTTGCTCCAAAAATCACCCCAATTTTGACAAATATTAACACTAAGAATTCCTACTGTACATTATTAATGCAATTATTAGAAAGTCTAAACATCTAATTCCACAGTATCCACAATCTGAATGAAGCAGTACTATACTGATGATACTACCCTCAGCCATATCTTTGCTTTAATGCAAAACAGGACTAAATACAGCTATTTACCTTTACTGGGCACTGCTATTGAATGTTTAAAATGGGACATCTCTGTTTCTGGTTTTTTTTGCATAAGTATTTGATTTCCAAATCTCTTGGGTCCTAAGTAAAAGACTGTAAATTTCTGCTGTATATCAAGTCCAACTGAAAAAAGAAAAAAAAAAGCATACAAATGCTTATTTAAGTCATATAAATCCACACATGAGACCATTTATTTGTTTTTATACTTGCTATATTTTATACCTTTTTGAACTGGAAAGTCTAACAAGTCCAGGAAATAGAAATGTTTTAAAGATACTTTAAAAAGTATAACAAATGAAAATTTATACATCTGTCATAAAAATAAAAATCAATGTTCCTACAGTAATTGAAATTTATCTTAAAAAATAAAATGTCTATAAATGAACAGATAAAATTTTTATTTTATTATCCTAGTCTCTGCCATCTTTTACATATCCAAATATATGAAGCTTCCTTTAAAATTATTCATTTTACTTAAATAAGTTATTTTTACACAATATCACTTATGTTGTTTTTCTATTTTACATAATGGAAATAATTTTTAAATGCTATCATATTTTTTACATTCATGTCTTCATTACTTCAATGAACTTACCATATTCAGAACTAATTAGATTTATGCTAAGATCTTCAGATTTAAGAGCTCGCCTCACATCAATCTTTTTAGCCCAATTTCCAGCTTTTAGCAAAACAGAATCCCTGAAAAAGAGTAATGCATCATTTAATAGTGATCTTGAACACTAAATGAATTGAAATAATAAATTAATGTTCAAGGGCTAACTGATCCTAAGATAGGTCCTATCTGGTAGTAAACTGAAGTGAGACTGTAAACTACCTTCCCCAAGTTCTGAGGATAAGGAAATGGAGTGTCAATGGAGCTACCATTACCATAATTTTCTTAACTATATGTTCACCCAACAGCTGGTTCTAAGTTGCACTGAATCATTTCAGGCCTGCTTGAATATATAATTGCTATCAATAAGCTATGACCTTGACCTTAAATCACTACCACTTTAAAATGGCTATACATAAGTTACATAGATTTGTGAGAACTTCAACAGTATTTTTTTAAATGATATGAAATAGTCTGTATCTAATAACACAACACCAGCAACCAATTTTGTGATTGAACTTATTTTAGCCTCCTATAGTCAAGGCTGTCATTAGATTTAGTTGTCACAGAGAATAAAGATTTGTATAATTATATATTCTCTGTAAGTGTATCATGGCTAGTTGCAGGAGAGTAATTATCAGTGAAAAGGATATCCTTATCAGTCACTGCAGTCCCATTAGGAGCCTTGCACAGGATGTTTTAGGAAGCCATGTTCCAGTACACTGGCAAAAATTAGGAGATTCCCATTTCAGAATCACTGCCATCCTGAACTTACAGGTACAGTTCAAAACTAGTTTTTGCTGTAAACTACCTATATAATCTTGGTCTCAAATTTCTCCTCTATAAAGTATATATAATGATAGCACCTATCTCATACAAAGACTAAACAATTCAATACCTGGAACCTACTAAGTGCTCAAAAAATATTAGCTGTAGCTACAACTATTATCTTTAGAGTTTGTTTATGACATCCTGGGAGAAAATATCAATATGCAATAGTATTAGAAAAAAGGCTGAAGTAAAATTATAGAATGACATGCTAGAGAACTAGATATAAGGCAAGGTACCTCCTTTATCTATTGGATCTGGTTGCCTGGATCCTACAATGGTGGTAGTAGTTTGTTAGATTTTAATTTGGAAATAGAAGATATATTTTGAAGTAAGTAGGAGGAAGATTGCACTCAAAGAGTAGTAAGGTCATGAATGATAGGAGAAAAGCAACACAATAAGAAAGTTCAGCAACAGTGAATTAGAGCTACTCCTAAAGGTCATCTATTACTTGTTTCAAACCATGGTGATAGACTTTACACTTTGTTCATTTGAGTACTAAATATTATCTAAACCAACAGACCCAATATTAGTATCTTCTTTAATAGACAAACTATCCCGTTATAGAATCAGGAAAATGTAATTTAATTGATCCCACCATGATTTTATTACTCTTTTCCTCAGCAGAATTTTTCTTTTATAGTATATGCTTAGAAATAAAACAAATAGAAATTTCACACTTACATAATTTTGTGCTTAGAAACCAGTTGATTATCTGCATCACCTATAATTAAGGTAACGTAGTGGGAATCTGGTGCTGTTCTTTTAGTTTGTAGCTGTTCAAAATTTCTTAATATAACAGTCACTAATATTTCTGCCATGGTATCACTATATCTTGCAATCTTTAAAAAAGGATAGGCATAAAAAGTGTTAAAAATAACCTTACTACTCATACTCACCTCCAAGTCAGCTATGGGTAGCTTTAGTCCTGAAAATCAAAATATATGAAAAATAGAAAATATTTACCTGTTCCACTTCAAGTTCATATTTTGGTAGATACATCACTGTTTCTTTTATCTGAGTTCCAAAAGGGGGATGTCTATTTAAAATCTAAAACATATTTATGTCATTATGTTCTTATTACAACACTAAAAACTCTTTTAGTAAAATATTTTTTAGAGTCAATAGTTTTAACATGCTTATTATCTAAAATCTTAAGTTAAAAATATATATGACTGGGCTTCCCTGGTGGCGCAGTGGTTGAGCGTCTGCCTGCTGATGCAGGGGACACAGGTTCGTGCCCTGGTCAGAGAAATCATTTTTTGACAGAAATAAAGATACAAAAGTCAGGCTTTAGAATTTATACAGAATTCAGGTAACATTAGGAATAAGTAAATATTAAATACCAGTTCAAGTTTCCTTGCATCTGTTTCTTCTATCTTTTTAAAGGTAGTCAAACCTGCATTTACCATAGCATTTGATAATGTTACACCTGTGGAAAATTAATCAAATAGTTTTTAAACAATCCACTTAAAACTAAATCTACACTTAAATATTTAACAACTACATTAGTAAAAAAGAAAAATTTAAAGAGCCAGACTAATGACTTATTTTTAAAGTTGTTAAAAAATGTTCTCAATTGGATTAATTGGGCTGCGACGTTATTTGATTGTTCATATTTATTTTTTCAAACTCAAATAAAACACTCATGTGCTTTATAAAAGAAAGAGGAATTCTTTGGTCCACATGATGTCTCAACCCTTAGTTTCACCTTATGTCATAGAGCAAGTACCAAGAAACATCTACGGTTATACTCATGTTTTTAAAAAAGGCAACATTATTCAGGGATGGGAATATTGTTTCATGAAGCTATGGCTCTCTGAGCATTTCTGTCTTGAAATGAGTTCATGGTAGGTTTATGCTGAACTTTTAAAGAAACAGGAACTCAAGAAATTGAGTTCTCTGTTTCTGTACTAATTCAGATAATTTTACTCTTCTGCCTAAAATTTCCAATGCCTTTCCATTGCATTTAGAATAAAATGGCAATTTCCTTACTATGGCCAAACTCCCTTACCTATATGACTTGAACACAGCCTACCTCTCCCATTTAATTTCCTACCATTCCCCTCTTGCTGACTATTCTCCAGCCACACCGGCTTTAATTTTGCTCCTTAAATACATCAAGTGCTCTTCCATCTTTGGACATTCTCTGTTTCTTCATGCTTTGAGAAACTGTAATTTTTAATTCTTACACTCATATGAATGATTTTAACCAAATCCCAAAACAGAAGATATTGTCAGAAGCATAAAATTCTCAACTAGTACTACCTTGTTTAAGGCACACATATTACTGATGAGGGTATGATACTCCTTTCCTTACTCATATCTTTAACTATTCTTGGGAATTTCTCTTACTCAATCTTTAAACACAACTCCTAGTATTCTTATTTCCTTAATGTTCATTTCCATTTTCCCTTATAACCTTTCCTGATTTTTAATTTTTAGTTTATAAACATTGTTGAAAATCAACTTGCATTCATTATTTTTTCCTGGTGCTCAATAAGAACTTAGATTTACTATTTTGTTTGGATTCTCTCACTTTTCTATTACATGAATTTTGCTGGTCAATATTTGTTTCTTTTTGTTCAGCTGTACTAAGTGTGAAAAACATGTTCGTGTTCAACAATTTGGAAGGGATAGAATGCAACTGATGCCCAGACTGACAATATTCTAGAAAGTCAGAAAGACTGGCTTCTTCCAGTATAGTGAAATTTTATTAATCAATTTTTATGGATAATTCATACTTTTCTTAATCATTCTGCTATTGATGGACATTTAAGATTATGTGATTATAAACAATGTTTATATTTGTATCCATGTGGACATATTTCTATAAATTTAATTGCTAAAGTGAAATTGCTGTTTTAAAGAGATTGTGCATTTTAATTGGTAGATATCATGAGACTTAGGCTCCAACCAACACTGCATGAGAATGTTCATAACCTTATACTATCTCCGCTATAGGACTTTTAATTTTTGCTCATTTGGTGAGTGAATATAGTTTCCTTTGGATTTATTTATTTATTTTTACAATTTTACTGACTGAAGTATAATTCACATACAATATACTTGACATGTGATTTTGTGTGTTTATGTATGTGTGTGTATGAGAAACTATCACCACATTACCATTGCCTCTAAAAGTTTCCTTGTGTCACTTTGTAATTCTTCACTACCTCTTCTGTCCCCTCCCCACACAGTCCCCAAGCAACCACTGATCTGCTTTCTATCGCTATTGTATTTTCTAGTCTTTTATTTAAATGGAATTAAATAGTTTTCTTTTTAGTCTGGCTTCTTCTACTCTGTATAATTATTGTAAGATTCATCCATGTTGTTGTTTGTATCAACACTTCATGCCTTTTTATTACTGAGTATATATATCCATACTATGGGATATACCACAATTTATTTTCCATTTGCGTGTTCATGGATATTTAGGCTGTTTTCAAATGTCTTGGTTATTAGAATTGTGTGTCTACATGCTTTTATTTCTTTTGGGTACTTAAGCATGAAAGGGCCAGTTGCATGGTAGGTTTATGTTGAACTTTTAAAGAAACAATCAAATGGTTTTCCAAAGTGGTTGTAACATTTTACATTCCCACAGTGAGAGTCCCAGTTGAACCATATCCTCTCCAGCACTCTGTCAAGTTTTAATTATTTTAGTGGCGACTTCCCTAGTGGTGCAGTGGTTAAGAATCCACCTGCCAATGCTAGGGGACACGATTTCGATCCCTGATCCGGGAAGATCCCACATGCCACAGAGCAACTAAGCCCATGTGCCACAATTACTGAGCCTGCTCTCTAGAGCCCATGAGCCACAACTACTGAAGCCTGCACGCCACAACTACTGAGGCCTGCATGCCCTAGAGCCCACGTGCTGCAACTGAGCCCACGCGCTGCAACCACTGAAGCCCACGCACTACAACTACTGAAGCCCATGTTCCTAGAGCCTGTGCTCTGTAACAAGAGAAGCCACCACAATGAGAACCCCATGCACCACAACAGAGTAGCCCCTGCTCGCCATGACTAGAGAAAGCCTGCACACAGCCAAAAATAAATTTAAAAAAAAAGAAAAATTAATTATTTTAGTGGATGTGTACTGGTATTGCGTTGTCATTTTAATTTGCACTTCTCTAATGACTAATGATGTTGAACACCTTCTCAGGTGCTTATTTGCCATATACATATCTTCTTTGGTGATGTGTCTGTTTGAATCTTTTGCTCATTGTTTTATTCAGTGGTTTGTCTTATTATTGAGTCATAAGAATTTTTTTATACATTCTAGGTACAAGTCCTCCATCAGTTATATGTTTTGCAAATATTTTCTTCCAGTCTGGTGGCTTGTTTTCTCCTCCTCCTCCTTCTTTAATAGTATTCTATGAAAAGCAAAAGCTTTAAGTTTTGATTAAATCCACTTTTTTTCTTTTATATAGTTCGTGCTTTTGTGTTGTATCTAAGAAATTCTTTGCCAAATCCAAGATCATCTGCTGACTTTGAAGGTAGAGGAAGAGGGCTATGATCAAGGAATCAAGTATTCTCTAGAAGTTGAAGGCAGGAAAATGGATTCATCCCTAGTGTTTCTAGAAAGGAAAACAGCCTTGCCGAACCTTGATTTTATCTCAGTGAGAACCACATCAGATTTCTAATCTACAGAACTTTAAGATAATAAATTTGTGTTGTTTTAAGCCACAAAGTTTGTGGTAATTTGTTACAATGGCAATAGAAAACTAATATAGCATAGTTTTTCTAATTTTAGTTTCTGATTTTCCTTACTAGTATGTAGAAATAAAGTTAATTTTTATATATTGACCTTACATCCTTCAACCATGCTAAACCTTTCCTACCTTCCATGGAATTTTCTACATAGATGATCATGTGATCATGTATGAATAAAAACATTTTTACTTCTTTCCTTTCCAATCTGTATGCTTTTAGTTTCGTTTTCTTGCTTTACTGTACTGGTTAGAACCCCTAGTACAATGTTTACTGGAAGTAGTTACAGTGAGCATCCTTTTTGTTCCTGATCTTAGAAGGAAAGCATTCAGTCTCTCACTATTAAATATGATGTTAGCTGTAGGTTTTTCATAGATGTCCTTTATCAATTTGAGAAATTTCCTTCTATTTTAAATTTGTTGAGAGTTTTAATTAGAAATGGATTTTGGATCTTGTCAACTTTTTTGGGCATTATTGAGATGATCATATGGTCTATTTTAGTTTGTTAATATGAGGAATTACATTGATTGACATCAAGTGGTAAACTAATCTTGTATTGCTAGAATAAACCACATTTGGCCATGATATGTTAGCCCCTTTATCTATCATTGTGTTCAATTTGTTAAAAGTTTATAAAGAATTACTGCATTTATATTACTGAGGGATATCTTTTTTATATTACTGAGGTCTGTCTTTCTTGAATGTCTTTGTCAGGTTGTGATAACAAGGTAATGTTGGCCTCACAGAATGAGTTGGGAAGTATTACTCCCCCTTTTAAATTTTCTGAAAATGTTTGTGTAGAACTGATATTGCTTATTTAAATGTTCAGTAGAATTCACCAGTGTAACCTTCTGTGCCTGGGATTTTCTTTGTAAGGTTTTAAACTACAAATTTAATTTCTTTAATAAATATAAGCCTACTCATGTTGTCTATTTCTTCATGAGTGGACTCTTGACAGTTTGTGTTTTTTAAGGAATTTTCCCATTTCATCAAAGTTGTGGCATTTATTGACATTAGATGTTTATAGCATTCCCTTTCTATCATTTTGCCATCTATAGGATCCATAGTTATATCTCACATTTTTGTTTTTGGAAATTTGTGTCTTTTCTCTTTATTGCTTGATCAGTCTGACTAGAGTGTTATCAATTTCATTGATATTTCAAAATAATCACCTTTTTGTTTTGTTGATTTTTTTGTTTTCAATTTATTTATGCTCTTAAAATTATTTCTTTTCTTCTGCCCTCTTTGGGTTTAATTTGTTCTTTTTCTCATCTTATCACATGGAAACTGAAATCACTCTAGAGAACTTCCTACTTTTCTAATATAAGTGTTTTAGTGCTATACTATTAATAATCTTTCTATATAATTTCAAATTTTTCTGTAAGTTGAAATCTCCTAAATATTGTATGTAACCTTCTTCCCAATTCAGAACTCTTAACTCTGTGGGATGGGCGTGGCATTTGGTTTGCCAGGACTTATGTATTGATAGGAAGGTGAGCCTTTAATCAGGAATCTTTCTTCTACTTTGACCTTGCTTTCACCAGTCAGTCTCCACCTTCACCCCAGTTCCCAGGACTGGTCAGCTCTCTGACTGATTTCCCCCACCGATTTCAAACTTCAAGGAAATACAAAGTAGTACTTCCTCACAAAATAGCTGGAGATCTTTGTTCTAAGGAATAATTAGACAGTCCCCAGTGACCCATTACCTAATTTTTTAATGTCCCCAAGATGCATACAAAATTATAAAGCTAATAAGACTGTCAGCCATGAAATAACTCTCTTTTTGGAGTTCTAGCTATCTAAGAAGGAACAGGGTCACAAAGCCAAAGACACCAAAGTGAAAAATTCCAAAGTGCTTTAGGCATATCCCAGTCTTTGTAAATGGCACCGTGTAGAGTTTTTCAGTTCACATCCTGAGCTAGATCCCAACAGACAGGAAAGAAACCTGTCTATAGAATCTCTATGAAAATCATTACTAATATTGAAATGTTATTGAAAAAAGAGAAAAAGTTAAGATATAAATAAGTGACAATTTTCTGTAATGAATTAGGAATGACCAGGACTAGCTCTGTACCTAGTCATTGAGATCAAAACAAAACAGTCATAAAAGTAGAAGAGAGAACAACACATAGTTACCTAATTACTAAAACAAAATTTCACTCTTGGTTTGAGAACAAATTTAAAAATAAGAACATTAATTTTTATTAGGTTTCCAAATTGATTTCAAATAGAATCCTTTAAGCATAAGCAAATGAAAATCAGATTTTCAAGAGAAGGAAAGTATAGTAACTTATTTAGGCCCATAAACACATTTTTCCTTAAAGGTCTATAACCATCTTAGAACAATTTTTCTAACAGTGAAATACAAAATAAATTGCAGACATTGACACATTGCCTACCTGTATTCAGTACCTACCGATTTTTTCCAGCTGTTTGGATACATGCAGAGAGTTTTCCCAAAGTCTACATCTAAAACACTTCGCTAAAATCAAACTGTTCAACAGTACAGCAAACTTTTCTTGAATAGCCATAAAATCTGACAACCCTAAAAAAAAGTTTCCAATATTAAATCTAGTATACTATTTTACTGGAAAAATATTGAAAATCCATTAATCCTATAACATACATCTTGTAATTCGTGAGCCATTTCTGAAAATCTTCGAAGTATCTTGTGTCAAAGCAAAGTCTTGTATGGGAATGCATCCTAGCTGAGCCTGAATAAGACTGAGGAGAGAAGAAATTTTATTATTTCTTTTTAAAAATTACAATCTCACAGTGTTTGACATCAGTGACTGAAGTATCTCTTCTTAAAATTCCTCTCTGCCTTGATTTCTGTGACACTACATGACTCTGCATCTTGTATCATCATTATTGCAATTGTTGACTTCCTCTTCCCAGCCTCTAAAAGGTCAGTTCTCATTTTTCTACTCTTCTTTATTCACTCAACCTCTCTTTCTCTCAAAAATCTCATTTCTTCTCAAGATTTTTGTTATAATCTCTAGATAGATAAATTTCAAATGATCACAGGGCACTTGCACTTTGACTGTTTTTTTCATCTCAACACATCTAAAATTTGTTATCATATTCTTCTCCAATGCAGCTGACTTTGGGCTTTACTATATATAGGTATTATAGAAAACAACACAATTTATATAATCACCATATATTTATTAAGTACCTATTGAGTAAAAAGCATACTGTTAGGTGATAAAATTCTGTTCAACATTTGAAGGTTGGTAGCTTATTAGTTGATTATTAGCAACAAGCAGTTGCTTGGCCACAAAATTTGAGGGGTGGAAAGAGGGGAGAAAAGAAGTTACCGTCTATTGTGCCTACTATCTCCCAGGTCTTTGCTACCTCTTTCATCTGTTTACTTATCTAACCGGACCTTGATATGCAAGTCCCCCTATGATGCTAACTAAAATTATTAGACTTGTATTACTCTCTGGGGGGATCTCTTGTAAGACCAAAAACAGGTACACAAAGAGAAAGGGTAGAATAGTTATATTTTATGGTTTAGTTTTAGCAAACAATATATGAAAATAGAAAGAAGCAACTAACTTCACAGAATGGGTGCATACAGCTGAAACTACAGAATGATTACTTCTTTTGGCTATAATATATGCTTCTGAAAATTATTTTATATCATCTACTTAGAAATGATTGTACACCCCATGTTCATAGCAACATTATTTACAATCGCCAAAGTATGGAAGCAACCTAAGTGTCCATCAACAGATGAATGGATAAAGAAGATGTGAGATATATATATATATATATATACAGTGGAATACTACCCAGCCATAAAAAAGAATGAAATTTTGCCATTTGCAGCAACATGGATGGACTTGGAGGGCATTATACTAAGTGAAATAAGTCAGAGAAAGACAAGTACTATATGATATCACTTATATGTGTAATCTAAAAAATACAACAAACTAATGAATAAAGCAAAAAAAGAAGCAGAATCACAGATATAGATAACAAATTAATGGTTACCCATGGGAAGAGGGAAGGGGGAGGGGAAATACAAGGGTGGGGAAATATAGGATTATTATGGGATTATATGAAATCATGTGTGTGAAACTTCTGAAAATTGTAAAGCACTATAGAGTTTAAAGAATATTTCATTCAATTAAAAAAACATATCTCACAACCTATTAGCATTAAGATTAGCATTAAAGAAAGTTGGAAACTAAAAAAAAAAAGGAAAGAAAGAAATGGTTATAAAGTTACATGGTTTGTTAACAAAGAAGGAACTGATGGGAAAATGTGGATGGGGTGCTTTCAAGTGCTGGATAAATAAAACTTCTTGTGAAACTATTCTGTAATGCACAAATGCAGAATATATACAAAATTATAGAGTAAAAATAAGACTTTTGAGGTAATATTTATGTTTAACATCAATATACCTTAATAAATAGTACACTTTTCAACATCATACTTCTCTGTCAGAAACTTTACCACAAAAAGCAGTATGTAAGAGAAGAACAAACCTGACTCCATATTGGATCTATTCCTTTAGCTCTAACCTTTGTGCTCTGTTGCCCATACTTAGTCATGCTGGCTCTGAACCTTTGTAAAAATGTTGCCTATGGCTTCAAATATACATAATAGCCCTTTCTCAATGCTCTGCCTCCTAGGCTTGACCTTTAAAAGTATAACATGTTTACATTCATGTAGAGACAAAAAGTTGCAGAACAGAAAATAATGATTGTTGATTGTCATGTTGGAGGTTTACAGGAATATTGGGACCAAACCTACGTGGACAGCTGCAAGAACAAAGGATTCTGGCACCAAGAAGTCTACAACAACAACCAGATACACCCTCTCCCCTTTTAGTATAAAAGGAGCCTGAATTCTAACTCGGGTAAGATGGTTCTTTGGGACATGAGTCCACCATCTTCTTGGTCTGCTAGCTTTCCAAATAAGTGGCTTTTCCTTGCCCCAACACCTGTCTCTCGTTTTACTGTCCTGTCATGCGGCAAGCAGTACAAGCTTGAACTTGGTAACAATAAGCAGGAATGGAAGGGAGAACAGGGATTTATTCTAGTAGGTACAGAACCTTGGCAGGGCTGTCTGTCTCTCTCCACCAGATAAGGCCAGCCTGAGCTTATCCTCAGTAGAAGTAAAAGTCTCACAGCCTCAGGTAAGATGGCACCTCTGCCATCTCAACTAATGGGGTCAGACTTGCATGATAGTTATGTAATGACTAAATCAGGGTTATTGTAAGGATTAAATGAAATAAGGTAATGATGCAATTTGAATTAGGTTCAACCATGACCAGACTATAGAGGCTTAAATATAAATGGTTTATTCTCTTATGTAAAAGAACTCCAGAGTTAGGCAGTCTAGGGCTTGGTATGGTAGTCCAACAAGTCACCAGAGACCTAGGATCCTACTATATTTCTATTGTGCCATGTATGGCTTCCATTCTCAGGCCATCTCATGGTCTAAGGTGACTGTTGGATCTCCAGCCATTACACATTCACTCCATACAACATGTTGGAGGAAGTGGTGGAAGACAACAATTGATGCCCTGTTTACCACCTGACTCCATTTCCTTTAAGCAGCCTTCTAGGAAGACTTACATCTTCTGCCTACATCTCGTTAACTGGACAAACTTAGACACAGGGCCCTATTTAGCTACAAAGTTGACTGGGAAATGTAATCTTTTCCCTGTGAAGGTAAGATAAATACTGGACAGTCAGCTAGCAGTTTCTGCCATAGGTATGTACAAGTATACCACATTTTATTGCACTTCACTTCATTGCACTTTGCCGATATTGTGGGGTTTTTGCAAATTGAAGGTTTATGGCAACCCTGCATCAAGCAAGTCTATCAGCACCATTTTTCCAACAGCATTTGCTCATTTCATGTCTCTGTGTCATATTTTGTTAAGTGCTGAAATATTTCAAGCCTTTTCATTATTATTATATTTGTCATGGTGATCTGCAATCAGTGATCTTTGATGTTACTGTTGTAATTGTTTTGAATTTTTAAATTAAGGTATGTACACTGTGTTGTTTTTTTTTTTTTAATTTTATTTATTTATTTATCTGTTTGTGCCGGGTCTTAGTTGCGGAATGCATGTGGGATCTAGTTCCCTGACCAGGGATCGAACCCAGGCCCCCTGCATTGGGAACGCGCAGCCTTATCCACTGCACCACCAGGGAAGTCCCTGTACACTGTGTTTTTGACAGTGCTACTACACACTTAACAGACTATAGTCTAGTGTAAAGATAACTTTTATATGCACTGGACTGGGAAACCAAAAAAAAAACTGTGTGACTTGCTTTATTGAGATAGTCATGTTATTGTGGTGGTCTGGAACTGAACCCACAATATTTCCAAGGTATGCCTGTAAAGCATCTAATGCAGTGCTTGGAACACAGCAAATATTCAAGAAATGGTTATTACTATTATCAATGGTTGAGCCATTTATGACCTGCTCTCAGCTTCCACAGTTAGCCAACTAATAAAAATGATACCAGAACTTCCCAAAAGACTTCTGTATACTGGCCAACTTAGTAAAGGAAGGTATAGAAAGAGTAGAAATCCTTCATATGAAGATAAGTTAAAGGTGTACTATAAAGCTGTACAACTCTCTTGAGAGGAGAAAAAGTTATTCTGAAGTCATCTTTTTCTGCCTAAGCATAGAATAAGAATGCCCAAAGAATCAAATGAGAGAAAAAAATCAAGATGGTACATGGAGCCTTCTATATAACTCCTCTTCAAATTCCATAAAATGATGGACAACTATATAGGTGTGTTTTTGTGTGTTAGTCTCTATCCACAAAACTACAGGAAAGCAAGAAAGCATGCCATTGGTGGGCCAGAAAGTTGAATGTTAGAAATCATATCTATGAAAAAGATCAAATCTATGAGAAAAACAAAACCAGAGATTATCCATGGTACATGCAGAAGAATTAATAGATCAAGAAGGAGAGAGGGTCCTAGGGTATTTGTTGGAGCAATTCACTGGAATGCTGTATTCTGAGCAGGTAGTTTAGTCTACCCTTGTCACTCTCTCTCATTTGTGGAAAACATTAAGCAGTTGTGGTATGTATTGAGAGGCTAAAGTAGGGAGTGTAGACACTGAGGCCAGAGAGGCAGGACAGTTCTCCAGGTAGGAACGAAAACCCCAGTAGAAGTAGAAAGACTTTACTCTTAAATTGCAAGGTATTTCCACACTTTTATGGGAGTCAATCTAATTACTTCTCCACAATCATTAGAGATAGTAAGTAACAGAATAGGTAGGCAAAAATATATTTACAAATGCAAAAGCAAACAATGAAGAATTACCTAACATTTGAGAAAAAAATTTAAAAAGACACACAATATTAATAAATGAAATAACAATTGAGGAAACAGAGTTAAGTGCACAGAAAAAGAGTTTCAAAATAAGTATAATTGATTTATATAATTAAAATTTTTTCAGAGAGATTAGAAATACCATGTATAACATTTCTCCAAAAAAGACATACAGATGGCCAAGAAGCACATGAAAAGCTGCTCAACATCACTAAGTATTAGAGAAATGCAAATCAAAACTACAATGAGGTATCACCTCACACCAGTTAGAATGGGCATCATCAGAAAATCTACAAACAACAAATGGTGGAGAGGGTGTGGAGAAAAGGGAACCCTCTTGCACTGTTGGTGGGAATGTAAATTGATACAGCCACTATGGAGAACAGTATGGATGTTTCTTAAAAAACTAAAAATAGAATTACCATATGACCCAGCAATCACACTACTGGGCATATACCCAAAGAAAACCATAATTCAAAAAGACACATGCACCCCAGTGTTCATTGCAGCACTATTTACAATAGCCAGGTCATGGAAGCAATCTAAATGCCCATCAACAGATGAATGGATAAAGAAGATGTGGTCCATGTATACAATGGACTATTAGCCATAAAAAGGAATGAAACTGGGTCATTTGTAGAGGTGTGGATGGATCTATAGACTGTCATACAGAGTGAAGTAAGTCAGAAAGAGAAAAACAAATATCGTATATCAACACATATATGTGGAACCTAGAAAAATGGTACAAATGAATCGGTTTGCAGGGCAGAAATTGAGACACAGATGTAGAGAACAAACGTATGGACAACTGGGGGAAAAAGAGTGGGGGGTGGGGGTGGGGGTATGATGAATTGGGAAATTGGGATTGACATGTATACACTGATGTGTATAAAATTGATGACTAATAAGAACCTGCTGTGTAAAAAAATTAATTAAATTAAAAAATTTTCTTTTTAATTTAAAAAAAAAAGAAAGAAACTTATTTTTTAACCCTGTCCTTACCTTTAACCTTACTCATGCAATTTGTTTTGTATTGCTATCAGAATAAACTTTTAAAATCACACACACACAGAAAAAGAAATACCATGTATATTTTAGAAAGCCAAGCAGAGATACAGTAAAATACAAATTTTATCAGTTATTTTCTTTGTAATGTTGTAGGAGCTTTCAAAATATCAATGCTTTAAAATTTCACCTAGAATTCTTTGAAGAATTCTAATAAATCCCTGATATGCTTTAATGCAAAAAAACAAAAAAAATTTATCACTGAAAAAACTCAATAGATAAAGCTGAAGAGCAAATTAGTGAGATGGCTAACTGAGCTAAGACATTCTCCTAAAAGCCAAGCATAAACAGATAAAAAATATGAAAGGATAAGTATAATATGTGGAAGAGATGGTCAGAAGTTCCAACATTCATCCAGCAGGAGTTCCAGAAGGAGTGAACAGAGAGAATAGAGAAGAAATAATTAAATTATAGAAGAAAATTTCCCAGAGCTGAAGAAAGATACAAGTCTACATATTAAGAGGGTCTACAGAATGCTGTGCAAAATAAAGAATAAAGACACACGCAGACTTTCTGGTGAATTTCCTAAATCAGATAAAGAAAAAAGTTATTAATAAAGAACTGAAAACATGGGGACTTCCCTGGTGGTGCAGTGGTTAAGAATCCATCTGCCAATGCAGGGGACATAGGTTTGAGCCCTGGTCCAGGAAGATCCCTCATGCTGCAGAGTAACTAAGCCTGTGCGCCACAACTACTGAGCCTGCGCTCTAGAGTCCACGAGCCACAACTACTGAGCCCGTGTGCTGCAACTACTGAAGCCCGCATGCCTAGAGACTGTGCTCTGCAACAAGAGAAGCCACTGCAATGAGAAGCCTGTGCACCGCAAGGAAGAGTAGCCCCACTCGCCAGAACTAGAGAAAGCCTGCGTGCAGCAAAGAAGACCCAACACAGCCATAAATAAATTAATTAATTTTTTTAAAAAGTACTGAAAACAGATTAGATCACCAACAATGGATGCAAGAAGAGCAGTATAAACATCTGAAGAATGATTTAGCCAAACTTATTCAAATGATAGGGCAAAATACATTTCAGGCTTACAAAGACTCAGAAGGACTCAGAAAATTATTTGAGAATGTATCCAAAAAAAATAAATTATATATCTAAGGAAAAGGAAGAGAGAGATTTTAAAAAGCAGAAAGTAAGCAAAGCAATCAGTAAAAAAAGAAATTAGGTTAAGTCTACAATTTTTAATGCACAGTAAAATATTTTAAATTTAACAATCTGGAACTAAAATCCAAGATGATCTGAACATGGGAGAGAGCAAGAGGCAAGAGGAAATTGAAAATATGATAAAAGTTTTATCTCATATGGGAAGTTTTTAAATGTTCATTTTCTATAGACATTGGTTAAAAACATATAAAATTTTAAAAGAAGAGCTAGTTAGAAGAACAAACAAAACTTGACATATCCAAAAAGAGGCAGAAAAGGCAAAAGAAATAAGTGAGGAAAAAAGAAACAAGCAATAATCGTGCAAATTAGAAAACATACAATAAGATTAAGTCCAAACACAGTATCCTCAGGGGATACATTTCAAGATTCCCCAGTGGATGTCTGAAACCAAAGATAGTATGAAACTCTACATATACTGTTTTTTCCTATACATACCCAGGATAAAGTTGAACCTATAAATTAGGCACACTAAAAGTTAACAACAATAACTAATAATATAATAGAACAATTAATAGTGTTAATAAATGTCATGTGAGTGTGGTCTCTATCTCTCTCAGAATATGTTATTGTACAAATATAATGCCTTTTCCATCTTAACTAAACACTTGACATGCACTGTGGCTGTAACTTTTGCAGCTTGAGGTGCGACAGCAAAACCAGCATGAAATTTCTTTTTCCTTCTTTACAGTTTCCTTTCTTTTTCTTTCTTCACAATTTCACAGGTAGGAGACTCATTCGTACTGTAGATCTTAGCAACCTCAGCATATTAACCTCTTATTAACCAGCATAGCAACCTTTAAATTATTAAATCTAGAACCTATTAAATCTAGAACTTTCACCTTTTCACTTAAAGGAAGGACTTGACAGCTTCTCTTTGGCATATCTGAATTGTCAGCATCACTACTCTTGCGCTTTGGAGCTGTCAACTTTAATAATACAGTAGCAAGTTATTTTATAACTGGCTACTCTATTATTTATAAACTTGCTTTATAGCAAAAGCAAGTTTATTGAGGAAGAGCCAAAAGAACTGCAATTCAGGATATGCAAACTATGGCAAAGCATAGGCAAATCAAGAGAACAAGGAATTTGCTTTACAGGGAAAAGGGGGGAGATAGGAGGGGCTGTGAAAACCAGAGTCCATTGGAGGAAGCTGGTAGTACAAAGTATGGAGGCTTCTCATTAGTCGGGCTGGTACAGTCTCCGACTGGCTGGGCTGTCAGGGCAGAGAGAAGTTTTCTTTTTCCTGCTGGATAGTAAAGTAGAGGGATTTTCCTATCAGAGAGGTAGGTGTACACCTCTTTCTGCTTGGAGCAATTGATGACGCACGGCAGAGTGTGAGAGCTTCCCCTACAGGTCTGTCCTGATTCCAATTTTAGCTGAGGTTCCTTTAATTCCACAGGGCCATTGTTAAGTAAAATAAGGGTTAGTTGAACACAAGCACTGCAATATGGCAACTGTCATCTGATAACTGAGATGCGTACTAAGTGAAGAACAGGCAGGATACACTGGACAAAGGGATGATTCATGTCCCAGGTGGGACAGAGCACAATGAAGTGAGATTTTAAACTTATGAATTGCTACTCAGAACAGTGCACAATTTTAAACTTATGAATTGTTTATTTCTGGAATTTTCCATTTAATATTTTCGGACCACAGTTGACCACTGGTAACTGAAACCGTGGAAAGCGAAACCGTGGATGGGGGGGGGGGACTACTGTAATTATAAAAAATGTGAATGAACTTATTCTCAATTAAAAGAATTCTGAGATCAGGTAAAAAGAAAAGTGATAAGATCTAACTATATTCAATCTATACAAATTATAAAACAATACGAAAATGTTAATAAGAAAAAGATTAAATGATATACTAAATAAAACAAGTATGGCAATATTATTAATAGTGGACAAAACGGAATTAAAAGCAAAAAGTATTCAATAGGACAGTTAGTTGATTCATCTAACCTGCCTCTTTCCATCAGCAGAAATGACAAGACAGGACAAGAAAGGCAACATGGACAAACGGGCCAATAGGCCTGTAGTACCTAACAAATGTGTAAATACACAGGTTAAGTACAACTCCTTTTATTTACAATCCTAAGAAGACAATTTCCTTATGATTTGTTCCTTTATTGTATAATCCATCCTATACTTTTATAGTCATTTCCACAAGTCACAGCTGATTAGACAATATGTCACTCTTCTGTTTACTGTGTACTTGTTCCTTTTCTGTTTGCTTTTCCAAATATATTGGTGGTATATATATATTCCCTTGAACTATCTGACATTACAACTTTAGATCCATTATATAATCTGGCTATATTTTCCTCTTCCAATATAATAAATTACTCTCTTGATTAATAAAACTTTACATGAAAAATGAGTGATATTTCACTTTGAGTAACACAATTAGCAAACTCTTCCTAATGGCAAAATATGCAATTTAGTGCCTAAGGAACACATCATTCATTTATCCATTTACCCTCCACATGGAATAATGATAAAAATTAACCATGTATTAAGCCACAAGTAAAACCACAATATCTATCACAAAGCAGAACTCTAACAGGCCACATTCTCTAATTACAATCCAATAAAATTAGAAATTAACAATAAAAGAATGACAATTTTTAAAAAGTTTTACTTTAAAAATTTTAAACATAATTTTAAATAATTCTTAAGAGGAAACTAAAACTGAAATTACAAACTATTTAGAAAGAATAGCAATAGATTTAGAAAATCTGTAGAACAATGTCAAAGTGGTATTCACTGGAAAATTTGTAGTCTTACATATTTTATAGAAAATTTTAAAAAAATAATAAATGGAGAAAAATACAATTTAAAAGATTACAAAAAGAAGTAGAAGGAAAAAAATGAAGACAAAATGGGAAATTAATGAAATAAAAAATAATAGAAAGTAAAGATTAAAAATGTAAAATTAATAGGACTATTAAACATGATCAATAAGTCAAAAATAAATGGCTTGAAAAGATCAAAATATAGAAACCTCTAGCAAATCTGATTAAGAAAAAAGGAGATCATACAAATAATATTAGATATTAGAAAAGACATTATATATTTAGAGGAAATTTTTAACTTATTAGAGGACAAAATACTTTATGCCATAAAAACTGATAAGCTGGGTGAAATGAATAGCTCAGGAACATATAAAGTAAGAAAAATTGATTCAAAAAAAGTTAGTAAACCTGCAAAGAACAAAAAATGAAAGAAATCGTAAAGAAACCCAACTTTTAGATCCAGAGACAATGGTGAGCTAAAATGGATTGCTCGCTCTTCTCTCTGAATTCAAATCTGTTTTTACAAATAAGTGAGAAGGAGGTTAATGGATTCCACAATCGAATCCAAAAAGTGTGAGAAATTCCCCAGTGGTGAAACACTGGAAACTTGACAATTAAAAACAGTAAAAAGACCAAGATGTCTGCTCTCTCTAAAACTAGAGAACATATACTAAAGTTTCTATCTACAAGAAGTTAAGAAAAATAGAGTTGCAACTATTAGAAATCAAGAGATAAAACTATCACTATTTACAGATAATATGATTGTCTATCTAGGTAATCCCAGCAAACCAACTAAAGGACAACTCATACTATTAAGAGAGTTCAGTGAGATAGCCAGATAAAACAATCAAAATTTTAAAAATTGATAGCCTTCCATATACCATCAATAACTGACCATAAAATGCAATGGTATGCAATGTAAAGAAGGACTCACAATATCAAACTCCATAAAATACCAAGAAATAAACCTATCAAGAAATATAAAACCTAAATGATGAGTTATAAAATATCACAGAAAGACATAAAGATCTGAATAGATGGAGAGAGATACCATATTCCTAGATAGAAAGATTTCAGAACTGTTAAAGGAAGAATTCTTCCACAAACTAATCTATAAAGCCAATTTCAATAGGACTTTTAATAAATCTTGACAAACTGATTCTAAATTTCACAGGGAGGAAAAATGCAGGAATATCCAAAAACATTTTTTAAATAACAGTAAGAACGGACTTGCCTTACCAGATAACAAAACATGCAATAAAAGAATAGCAAGTGGGGGGCTTCCCTGGTGGCGCAGTGGTTGAGAGTCCGCCTGCCGATGCGGGGGGCGCGGGTTCGTGTCCCGGTCCGGGAGGATCCCACATGCCGCGGAGCGGCTGGATTCGTGAGCCATGGCTGCTGGGCCTGCGCGTCCGGAGCCTGTGCTCCGCGACGGGAGAGGCCACAACAGTGAGAGGCCCGCGTACCGCAAAAAAAAAAAAATTTAAGAATAGCAAGTAAAACAATGTGGTATTGTCACGGCAACAAAATAAACAGGCTAACAGTAAGTGTCCAGAATCAGATCCTTAGGAATTTAGTTTATGAGAAGGTGGCATTCCAAATCAATAGGCAAAGAGAGAAAGACAACATAGTTATCAAACACTCCTGACTATCTTTCAGGGACAAAATATAATTAAATTCTTAACTCATACCACATATAAAAATTAACTCCAGATGCCTATGAAAAGCCTTTAGGTAAAAATAAAATGATTTTAAAGTATTAGAAGAAACGATAGAAAAAGTCCTATGATCTTAGGATGTGTGGCAGAGACTGCTTTACCTACCCAACATTCATTCTTTATTTCCTTATTAATAGCAGAATCCTAATTTTAATATAGGCACACTATCACCAAGACATTTCCCAGTCTCTTTTGCACTTAGCTGTATTAGGTGAGAAAGGGTTATCTGGGACTTCCAAGAAACCTACTGAAAAGAGAGAGGATATTCAAGTGTAATGGCTGAAGCTCTAGTAGTAATTTTGGACAATGTGGTGACCTTGAAATAGAAGTCATGTGTGGGATAGCAGAGCAGAAAGATAGGAACATAGTATTCATGACACCTTGAAGCCACTATATCTACCTTAGACTATCTACCTTGAGTTGTATATTCTGTGAGAGAAAAGTAGCCTATTTTGTTGAATCTACTGTTAATTCATTTTATTACCATTTTATGTAGTTGAACCTAATCTTAAGAAATACAGGATGAAAAAATAAAAAAAAGAAATACAGGATGGGAAAGGCCTTCCTAAGTAAGCAAGACACAAAACCTAGAAGTCATAAGGAAATGACTGACATGCATGATTTTATAACAATTTAAAATTTCTGTATAAAACCAAATAATATGTATATTCCCTCCTAATAATTAGGGATTTGAAAAGTTTAAAATTTTTCACTCATTAGATTGACAAAAGTTCAAGATAAAAAAACAAGTATTGGGAGGATTTATGGAAATGGTCATTCTTTTTACACTGTGGGTGGGAACTGTAAATAAGATAAGCTTTTTAGAAGGCAATTTGGCATTAAATCTTTTCATGTATATACCTTTTCACCCAGGAATTCTTGAAAAATACGGTGTAAATAAAAGGAAGTTCATTTCAGCACTATTTGTAATAGCAAAAGTTTGTAAGCCATCTAACTCTTCATCAGTAAAGGAGTGGTTAAAATTTACAATATGTTCATACTATAGAATACACTGCTATTAAAACACACATTGGGGGCTTCCCTGGTGGCACAGTGGTTGAGAGTCCGCCTGCCGATGAGGGGGACGCGGGTTCGTGTCCCGGTCCGGGAAGATCCCACATGCCGCGGAGCAGCTGGGCCCGTGAGCCATGGCCGCTGAGCCTGTGCGTCTGGAGCCTGTGCTCCGCAACGGGAGAGGCCACAACAGCGAGAGGCCCGCGTACGGGAAAAAAAAAAACAACACACACACACACACACATTGGTATCAAAATAAATGAGGTTGACGTGTATGTACTGATATAGAAGAACTTCATGACAGGAGCAATAATTATAGTATGACCTTTTTAATATGTAGACATAACGTATGTTTATTAGCCCATATATATGTATGAAATAAATAGAAAGGAAATTGGAAGGACCCACAGCAAACTACTGATAACAGTTACTTCTGGGGGTCAAGGGAGACCTGACTTTTTGCTTTATAAATTTTATTTTTGAATCTTTAAAAATGAATCCATCCATTACTTATATAATAAGAAGAAACAAACAAATGTGAAAAGAAATCACTGACTTGGAAATACACCCTATAAGTTCATTGAAAAATACCAAATAAAGAAAACAGAGCTAGTGCTTAAGATGAAAGACCCAGGAATTATGAAAAATTAAAAAACAGCCTTAAAGGGCAGAAAGGTGAAGGATAAAATTTTAAAATTAAAATGATTAACACCTACCTGAAAAAGAACTGATCTGAAATTCAGCAAAGTAACAGGAATATGAGAGAGACATAAAAGTGGTAACTATTAGCCATCATCACCCACCAAAAGACTGTACATTTTGGATTAAGAAAATACCCCACACACATTCACTCTTCCTAGCCACACTCAAGTAGTTGCATAAAGGTGGGAAATTATAATGGGAAGTTAAATTATGATACATATAAAAACAATTATAAAGTCATCAATTTTAAAATCTGACAGTCCCAATGAAAAGAATGTATGATCCAATCTAAGGTAAGGTAAATGAAAGCGTTAAAATTGCAAATAGTGTTCCCAACAAGGTGCTTGTGGAAAAATACCTTGATTTAATTTGACTCAGTAGTTGATACAACAGAGTATATTGAAAAAAACATTGTGAGAATTAAGAGATCTAGATTCTAGTTCTATATCAGCCCCCAGTATAGCAACATAACCTCGAGCAAGTCACAACTTATCTAGGCATCACTTACTTCATTTGTAAAATGAGAGGACCTGGGTACAGGATCTCTAAGTTCTGTATGATCTCTAAGGATATTTAAATTTCTAAAGAAATATATCTAAGAAACAGAACATTAACTTCTGTTGTCCAAGCTGTAGATCTGCCTGATGAGTTGTACACAGCAGTGGAAGTTTGTTTATGAGATGCCATGGTATTTGGGAGATAAAATTCAGTGAGACGTTAGGAAGTATCCCAGAGAACGAGTGACCTCCTTTAGCTAAGGAGAAAAAGGAAATTCTTTGGCCAACTGGTTTTATTGAGCCACATAAAAAAAATCATTTTTACCTGAAATGATCTAAATCAAATGGTTTAACACTAAGACCTAAATACTCAGAAAACCAAGCACTTGGCACCATTTGTGATTGGAAACTGGGTAAAGTCATTATAATACAATGTAACTTTAGTTTACTCTTCCAGCTACTACTCCTCTATATAAACTTCCCTTTCCTGGGAAAATAGTCATCCCATTGTCACAAATACATTCCTCACTGATATCATTGCATTTAGTATGTCTTTCCCAGAATACCACTATCATTCAATAGACATTTACTGTATGTGTTTTCATACTGTCCATTATTTTTATACACATGGTTCTCATTCAAGCCAACTTGAAAGTTCCTGTGGATGAGAAGCATATCTTCTTCTATTGTCTAACTTCCCTCAACAGATTACACTCTCAACGTTTGTTGATTTAAAAATTCACAAATTATCTCTTTTAATTAAAGTCTGAGTTTTGGGAAATTAATTTCGCACCTACATTCTGACTCCTCATTCTTATGTAAATATGTTCTTTTTTGTATTAAGGAAAACAAATTTAAAATAAGTTTAAAAAAAAAACCTTCATAAATGTGAATCAGGACAGGTAATCAGTATTTTAAGACATTTAACAATTGATTTTCTTTACCAATTTACTTTCATTTCTCTTGTTTTAATTCTTCCTCCCATTGGAAATCTGTAAATAAACAAGGCAAAACTTTCATTATTATTATTTATTTTAACTGAATGAAATCTTTTTAAAATTACTTAAAACATATTTAATTTCTGTACCTGATAGTTATCCGATTTGGATCTTTGTTCAAAGTATTCAGTGTTTTCTTTTCATTTGTTCTTAACTGTATATCTAGAAATTCCTTGCAGCTGGCTACCATTGTGACCTATAAAATTTCAGCATTTGTTCATTTAGTTATGTCCATTCTTTACTTCTTTTCTCTAACTTATTTTTTCTGTATTTATTTATTTTTAATGCTGCCTTGGGACATCATGTTTAGCATAATAGAGTTAAAAAACCTGCCTTATACATTTCACTTCTGTAAGGATTCATTCATTCACTAACGAAAGTTTACGAACACTTGTTATATGTCAGATACTGTGTTACACACTGGGGCTATATCAGTAAGATTGTAAAGATTAACAAGATAAAATTTAAAATATTCAGCGTAGCACCTAACACATAATAAGCACTCAATAAATGATTTCATTACTATTGCTATTACTACTGTTATATTATTATTTACCCTTCTATAGTTTGCAAATTATTATTCCTATTGAGGATTATTTTGTAATGAAAACAATGCTGTAGGTATTAAGAAATCTGTATTCTAGAGCCTAATTCTGTCAGATGACTCTGCTTTGGTTTTTCACACCTGTAAAATGAAACTAACACCCTTTCTAATTCTCTTTCACACTTACTGAACTCAAAATCAGATGAGTTAATGTTAACATTAGGGAGTTTCTATTCTTGATTTCTTCTCAGTTAAGAATAATATTCAACACAACATTGTAAATCAACTATACTTCAATAAAAAATAAATTTAAAAAGTATAATATTTACATGAAAATATAAGCCTTCTACTCATCAATTTTAATGCAATTTTTAGTATAATAATCTTATCACAATAATCAACTTAGATATTTTAAATAAAAATAGTTTGGATTTGACAATAAATATAAATGTCATGTTTCATGTTCATATCCCCAGTAATGGAAGAAAGGACCAATACAGTTAACCATGTGCCAAAAACATGACTATGGTTCTAGTCACTGCTATAGCTACAAAGCTGCCCACACTGGTGATATCTTAGAATAGCCTGTTTTTACTCCCATCTTCTCCAAAATCAGTTCTTTTTCCTGGTCTATCACCAATATTATTCTCTTTCTACTGTTATCATTATTCTGATGCAAAGGATTTAGGGAAGAGTTGCAAGTAGGAGGCACATGTGTCCCTCAGTGTCCCTCATTCATGGCAGACTTTCCTAATATACCATGCCACACCATCTTGGAATCTTTCTCAGCACATTCTTTCTCAACATATTACACTTGGTAACCACTACCAAGGTAATCAGCATTTCCACATAAGTTGAAAGGCAGTTGCCATCCTGACTTTGGGTATGTATATGAATTTTCTTAGCTCTAACACAGATATACAATTGGAAATATATTCTAAGGAGTACTATTCTATATCTTACAATCAAAGGCATATGAGGAGGAAAAACATAAGCACTATTAGAAATGCTTTCTTTTCTGCTCATTTATTCTTAAATTGCATGAGATACACAAATTATTTACTCCAATATTATTTTATACTATATCATTGCATATTTATTTTCTTGTGAAAATTAATTTACCAGATCCAATAAAGTTTCTTTTCCACTGATTGTACAAAATTTCTTCACTGTCTCAAATGTAATATAATACCAAGCCATCAATCTTCCTGCCTCTGTGGGAAAAGACAGAAAAATAAACATTCCCCATCAGCTGAAACAACTTGAATTTTCATCAATTTAACAAACATTTCCTTAGCATCTTTGCTGTGCCTTTAACAGCATCAGGTACAAAAGACACCAAAAAATCTAGAAGACACGGTCTCTGGAACCTACAGGTTAGCTAGGGAGATAACCACATGTGAAATAGCTAGACTAGAGTACAAAATCCAATTAATGATAATGTTTACAAACACAAACTTAAGTACAGAGGAAATTAATCCTAAAAGAATGGTCCATGTGGGATTAGCTTCTAGAGAAAATGGGTATTGAGCAGGATTTTAAAGTAAACAATAGGCCTTGGCAGAAAGGAAATATAGCCGTTATGACCTCAGGAAAAAACAAAACTTGTTTATCAAAAGAGTAAAGTTTAAAAGACTATCTTTAGAATAATGTAATGAGAGATATGGCTTGATAAACATAAGACTAAAATTCAGGTCAAACTGACCTGCTTAGAATCTTTGGGCCACCACTTACTAGTTACTAGGTGATCATGTGCAGGTTACTTTACCAGTTTCTTAATGTAGTGTGGGAATAATAAAAGTATGCATCTCATATGTTTGTTGTGAAGAAGATTAAATGCAATAATGCATGCATAGTACTTAGCATCGTGCCCAACATTAAATAAATGTTGCCTACTTTTATTATCAAAACATGATGAAAGGTAGAATATAGAGGCCCTGAAATAGCCTTTAAATGCTATAAAGGAGTTTAGATTTTGGTTTTGATTTGTAAAATAACAGAGGACCACTTAAAATTCTTGAGCAATATTTCAATTAAATTTGAATTTGAAACTAAATTGTTTCGGAAATAAAACATCAGGTAGGCTGTGGGTAGGAGGATGGGTAGAGTGAGGATAAGTAATTGATGAAATGGAATTCATTTAAAAGGTTACTGGCTTCAATTATAAGTTGTCAAGAACATTACAAAGAATTTCAAGTCTTGTGAACACACACAAAAAACAGCTGAGAAGAGGAAAAAGGCATACTGTTGCTCAAAGAAAAGGCTAATATTTAAGTATGTGCTACAGGTTTTGCTGAAGAGGAAAGAATTTGACATTCCATCACTTATAGGCATCAAGAATAAGGTACAGTAGACAGAACTTAGACTCAGGAATAGCCACTTTCTCAATTAGGAGTCTAGTGAATATGTTCAGCCAAAACGTGAGTAATGCAGTGGTTCACCAAAGGGAGATTCTAAGAGCAGTGTGTGAGATAGCGAGAATATGGTTACCAAGGGAACTAGTATATGTTATATTTAGGGTAAATTTTAAGATGCTCCTCTTATCCTAGGTGTTTATAAATTAATATAGGGTATCTCCCTGCTAGTCAAAATGAAAGGTTTTGAGAAAAGGCTTGATATTTGCTGGCTTATTAGTAAGGATGAAGGTTTCCTAGGTAAGGTATAAAAATAAACTAGAAAGAAAGCTATAAAGAAAATGAGTCAAGGCAGAAGCAATGGAAAGAATTTTTTAAAATTTGCAAGTGAAGAGAGAAAATAAAAAGGCAACTTGCTATCAATATAGCTTTTGAATAATAGCAAATACAGGGTATTTCAAAGTAAAAGTCATAGAGTTGGGGTAAGGGGAGTGGAAGCAGAGGTCATGAGAATGCACCTCTCACATATCCTACTGCAAGAAGTGCTCTGATAGATGGCCCCAACTGCTATGTTCTGAATCTATCACTATGTACACACCAAGATCACACTTCTCAGGAGATACAAACAAATGACTGAGCATGGCAGGAATATTAAGAAAGATCTATAAGCCAAGGGACTCTTTGGATGGGCAACTTTGACTTGAACATTCCTCATCAACTTTGCCAAATGGTCTTAGGACTGCATTGCAGGATAAAATTCTCCTTCCTTCTCTCTTTCCTTCCTTTTCTCCTTCCCTCCTTCACTCTCCTTCACAGAGGTAAGATCTGCATCCCAGTTTAATGACTTTCCATGCCTTTTGCAATTACTGCCCATTTTCATAAGGTTGTTAATCCTTCATAAATTTGCACAAACTAAGACTTGGCCTTTTGAGCCCTTCTTCTATACACATTAGCAGGCAGAATAGCTAAAAATCTGGACAAGAACACAAGCATACAGATAAAAATACCTAGATACTTGAGTATTATAACCACAAACTAAAAAAGGAAAAACTATATGAAGCAGAATTACCGGAACATACAGACTAAAAATTTAAATACAAAAAATAAATATTCAAAGAGATAAAAGAAGTAATAGTAACACAAAGGAACAAGAAGTCATAAAGAAAGAATTAATTAGAAATAATATGTAAGGAGCTTCCATCCACATTAATAGCAGGCTAAGTAATTATGAACCAATGCCTCTGCTGAAGGCAACTAAGTCAGCTAAATGAAACATATGAAATATCTTTTATAAGGCAGCAAAGGACTAACGAGATATTTATCTGGGAGAGGGCTTAAAACCAAAGGGATAAGCACACACAAAATATTTATAAAAACTGACCACATACTGGGCCATAAAACAAGTCTCAACAATTCTCAAAAGATTGAAATCATACTAAAAATATTATCTGATACAAAGCAACTGTATCAAATATCAAAAACAACAGCAACAACAAAAAAACTGAAAAGAAAAATAACTAGAAAACCATCATATGTACAGAAATTAAGAACTAGATTTCCAAATAACCCATAGGTCAAAGAAGAAATAATGAAAATTAGAAAATACAACAAACTGATTGATAATGAAACTATTACAAATCAGAGCTAATAAAAATTCTTAGCCTTAAATAAATATATAGTATTCCTATACATTTACATAAACCTTTATTTCCTGTAACTATATAGTATATGCATTCCTATAAAATCTTGTATTCTATAAACTACATACTAAAAATAACAAGGCTTATGGGAAAAAGTATTGAGGCAAACAACTAAAAAATTCATACAACCTTATAACAAGAGCACTAACCTAAATGATCCTAATAAAAATACTGGCACAGTTAAAAAGACATGTTAAATTCCTCATAAAGTTATATATACATACATGTATGTAACACTTTATGTGTGTGTGTTTTAAGTAGCTTGATGGTGTAGGGTGTAACAAGAGTTGAGGCTGCTGAGTTAATAAATACAGAGGACAAAATGTCTAATGATTGGGCATTGCATAATATGTGCTTTCAAAGCAGAGTACATGACCAAACTGGGTCCAGAGGAAGAACAGGTAAAACAGCATCATGTACAATACTGTATTCCTCTGAAAACTCAGCTACATTCAGATAGAATGTATATTTTATGTTAAGCTGCTGTGATGGTTAATTTTATGTGTCAACTTAACTGGGCCATAGCGTGCCCAGATATTTGGTCAAATATTATTCTGGGTATGTCTGTAAAGGTGTTTTGGATGATATTAACATTTAAATTGATAGACTGAACACTGATAGAACATTAGTGCTCTTTGCAATATTAATGGATTTCCATTTAAAAGATTTCTGCGGACAAATAAGAATGTAAAAATCTTAGGCTAATCAATTTCATCTCTTTTTTACTACCTTTCTTCTTAGCACATTTAGTATGCTACTGAACCCCATGAATCTCCTAGAGAAGATAGTTTAGAGTAAAACTGCATTCTCTATTTTAATTTGGAGTCTCTCACCCCCCACCCCAGAACACTCACTAAGATAAATTGGTGTATGACATGAAGATCTAAATAGATTTTCACTATACCATTTATTGAAACATCAATCCCAAGGCATTTCTCAATTTTAATGTGCAAAAGAAGCATCCAGGGAAAAAGCTTAAAATCCAAATTACTAGGTTTTACTCCTAGAAGGTGAGGTTTGTAGGTCTGGAGTAGGGTTCATTAATTTCATTTTTAACATAACAGCACCCTCAGTTGACTTTGAGAGGAAGTAGTTAACCCAACCGCACTTTAGGAAACATTACCCTGCTACGTGATAAGGAATATTTTCAGCTCCAAGATTGGATTGTCCTTTTGGACATTCCTGCCTGGACATGGAATGAGTGAGGAATGAAAGAGAAACCAAAGACATCAAACATTTTTTAATAGGCTTAACAAACCGGTTATGCTATTGAGAATAAGAGGCAAGTAGAGATACATTTTCCTAACCTTGGACAAAAAAGGGCAACAACTCATGTTTTCAGAGGAATTTTTTTTGCTGTAAATGTTCATTATCCCATTTCATCATCACAACAACCCAGTAAGGTAAGTAGGATGCGTAATATATTCTTGTTTTACAGATAAATAAACTAAGGCTCAGTGAGCATAAGGTCACAGCAAGCATAGTGGCAGAACTGGGACTAAAATCCAGGCATTTGGAACACAAATTTTATGTTCATTCCACTGTATAGTATTCCAGGTCAAATTAACTGTTATATGCTCTGGGTGTCAAGTTTCATGTCATATATGTAAGAAAAGATTTCCAATAGAAAACTAACGTTCAAATGTCACAGCAAAGGTGAGAGACCAGGATCAAAACTACAATTCATTTACATAATGACCATAGCTTAAGCTGTGAAGGTAAATTATGTTTTCAAAGAAATTATCATAAACTGGGAATAAAGGTCCAACATCTACACATTTAAGAAGCCCATAGTAAAGCAAAAAATGTCAGCAAAGAGAAATTGATTAAAGAAGCAGAAAGAGAATCAAAAGAATGTTAAAAAGAAGAAAATTAATCAGGTAGTATTCACTGATGATTGAGAAAGAAGACAAATATTACACATATCATTTATTAGGTATGTTTAAAGGCAGAAGGAATGTTGTCAGTGGATTCAAGAAGTTCCACAGGGAAAGAATTATAGTGGGAATAAGATTCTTGAGAATTAAAGTATCTGAAGAATAGATGAAGAAGTTATATTAGTGATTTTCATGCCCCCTTTAGTGAGACATCCTAGAATACAAAGAAGGTAATTCTCACAAACAAATTAGGTTTATCAGAATGAGAACCATGGGTGAGGAAACAAATGTTATAAATCTAGGGCTGAGAGTTAGGGAGGTAAATTGTTTTTAAAAACCTTATACAAATAAATACAAATAAAAACATAATACAAAATCATACATTTCTATAGTACAGTTGCAAGTATGTAAAAATGCATTTAAAAATGGAAGGATACATGAAATGTTAACAGATAGTCTGATTTTTTTAAACTTTCCTATACTTCCCAATTTTTATTCAGTAAAGTATATCTTCTTAAAAAGTTTAATTTGTTAAAATGAAGTCAATATTTTCCCCTAAGAAACTTCTAATCATGAGTGGTAAAAACTACAAAACATTCTTTCTTGCTTCTGTTATACTCTATATAGAATCAAAAAGAGAGAGACAGAGAGAAAAGGAGCCTAAGTAACCATCCATACAAGCAATGTTTGAATAATTAAGAATTGGTAAAAGGATAGCTACAAGAGTTATGACAGGACTGAAGCAACCCAAAGATTTGAGCATTTTAATCCTCTGCTAAAAGTCACCGGAGTTAGCAAACACAAATTCTGTGCCTGTCAAAAAGAAGATCTATAATTTCAGAAATAAAACTCGTATAAATTGATCATGCTAATAATGATGATACCCTACTGAGAACTGAAACCACAATTTTACCATCATCTAAATTTTAGTAGAAAAAATATTTTAATTTAGACTTAAGTAAGCAATTTTTAAATTTACTAACAATGATGGAAAATTACCAGTTGGTTTGAAATTAACATCTTCATCCATCTTTATCAGGTCCAGAGATGATAAATCATTCAGATTCTTCAAACATAATTCTGTTCAATTATAGAAAACATATTTTTTACTTTAGTAAAATAAAGAATCAACACAAAATAGAATTTATTATAAAATATCCTGAAGGTGTATTTCAGTGTAATTGTTCTGGGAAGAACTGTAGTCCCTATTTAAGTGGTTAAAAAAAAAAAAACTCATTTAAACAAAAGAGCTGACTAATATGCTGAAAAAATTTTCTAACAGTAAAAATAGTACAAATAATAAAAATAACACTCAAGTGATAACATTTACAACTTGGAGCTTTTAAAATGATATATTTGTACTATCTCATTTAATCCTCAAAACACAACATGGCAGGTATTAATATTATTTCATATACAAGTTAGGAAATTAAAGAATAGAGAAGCTAAGTGACTTGCTCCAGGTCTAAATAACTGTTTTGCCATTTGACTTCCAATACGGCAGTAGTTTTTCTTTTTAAAAAAGCTTTAAGATATATACACACAAAGTATAAAGAGTCAAATAGTTCTACAGAGATTGTTCAAAAAACACCAGTCTTTCCCCCTCCTCCTAGTTTGCCACACTCTTTTAAGGTAACCACTATGACTATTTTAGCTGATGTTTCTAGTATTTACTTCAGCATCTCTGAATATGACACTATTGCACCTGGAAGGAACCTCTGAATAGGAAGCAATGCAAGTTCACTCTCACTGATTGATGGGGATCAGAGCAATTGTAGTAACCTGTTGCATTCAGTGTTCTCTCTGTTCCCTGCTATAAAGACACAGACCTACTAGAGAATAGACTTGAGGATATGGGGAGGGGGAAGGGTAAGCTGTGACAAAGTGAGAGAGTGGCATGGACATATATACACTACCAAACGTAAAATAGATAGCTAGTGGGAAGCAGCCGCATAGCACAGGGAGATCAGCTCGGTGCTTTGTGACCACCTAGAGGGGTAGGATAGGGAGGGTGGGAGGGAGGGAGATGCAAGAGGGAAGAGATGTGGGAACATATGTATATGTATAACTGATTCACTTTGTTAGAAAGCAGAAACTAACACACCATTGTAAAGCAATTATACTCCAATAAAGATGTTAAAAAAAAAAAAAAAGCCCAGGAGATTAGAGGCAGAGAACAGCAGAGAATGGGAATACCACAACCTATTCAATGTTACATAGAATAGCCACTCACAAAAACATAGCCCTTAGAAAGCAGGGTTCTTTGAAAAATACTTTAGTTTAAGCAACATTGCTAAGGCAGCTTGATAGTTTTAAGTGTTTGGTTAAGTAAGGCTTTTGAAGTCTTTGCTAATTTTCTTAATTACCCACTATTAAATTAACAATCAGTGGCCATCAACAAAAGTCTACACATAATAAATGCTGGAGAGGGTGTGGAGAAAAAGGAACCTTCCTACACTGTTGGTGGGAATGTAAATTGGTACAGCCACTAGGGAGAACAGTATGGAGGTTCCTTAAAAAACTAAAAATAGAGTTACCATATGATCCTGCAATCCCACTCCTGGGCATATATCCAGAGAAAACTATAATTTGAAAAGATACATGCACCCCAATGTTCATTGCAGCACTATTTACAATAATCAAGACATGGAAGCAACCTAAATGTCCATCAACAGATGAATGGATAAAGAAGATGTGATATATGTATATATGTATATATATATATATATATACACACATAATAGAATATTACTCAGACATAGAAAAGAATGAAATAATGCCATTTGTGGCAACATGGATGGATGGATGGACCCAGAGATTATCATACTAAGTGAAGTAAGCAAGACAGAGAAAGACAAATATCACATGATATCACTTCTATGTAGAATCTAAAAAAAATAAATAATACAAATGAACTTATTTACAAAACAGGAAGAGACTCACAGACATAGGAAACAAACTTATGGTTACCAAAGGGGAAAGAGGGGGAGGGATAAATTAGGAGGTTGAGATTAACATGTACACACTACTATATATAAAATAGATAACCAACAAGGACCTGCTCTATAAGCACAGGAAACTATACTCAATATTTTGTAATAATGTATAAGGGAAAAGAATCTGAAGAAAAATATACATATATATAAAACTGAATCACTATACTGTACACCTGAAACTAACATGACATTGTAAATCGACTACACTTAAATAAAAAAAAAAACAATGCTCTCAAGTTGCAACTTCAAAAAAATTAATATTCAGTAAGTTAATCAAACAAGAATGCTTACTATATGCTGAGCACTATTCTAAGCTTAAAGTTTATAGTAGTGAACAAGACAAGGTTCTTCTTCTATAAAACTTGTATTTTACTGAAGAAAGCAATCAATAACAAATAAATAATTTCAGGTATTGATAAGTATTATGAGGAAGGGAGAGATTGGGATTGACATGTACACACCACTATATTTAAAACAGATAACCAACAAGGACCTGCTGTATAGCACAAGGAACTTTGCTCAATATTCTGTAATAACCTAAATGGGAAAAGAATGTGAAAAAGAATAGATACATGTATATGTATAACTGAACCACTGTGCTGTACACCTGAAACTAACACAACATTGTTACTCAACTATACTCCAATATAAAATAAAAATTAAAAAAAAATAAAGGTATTATGAAGGAAAATAAAGCTGAGAAAGGAACTAAAGAATAACAGAGTTTTTTAAGCTTTTATTTAATTAAGCTTACATGTATTTCAGATACACAGCTTATAATTTCTGATTAAAGTAAGGACGTAGTCATCCTAATTTTCAACATAAACACATCACCTTTTCCAAGAGCAGGAAAACAGCAGTAACAATATGGAAATTGTTTTGCCTTTGTCTCTGTAAATGTGGGTTTAAATAAGGTAGTCCAGGACTGACTACCTTGATGACCTGAATGAAATGAAGGTTCAGGCCACGTAAAATATGCAAGAAGTGTTTCAAGAATAAAGAGAGTGCAAGGACCTGAAGTAT
Organism: Neophocaena asiaeorientalis asiaeorientalis; assembly: GCF_003031525.2. NCBI lineage: Eukaryota > Metazoa > Chordata > Mammalia > Artiodactyla > Phocoenidae > Neophocaena > Neophocaena asiaeorientalis. Next base: position 3,802,748 of record NW_020173114.1, read on the forward strand.
GAACAAGCTTGATGTGGTTAAGGAACAGCAAGATAGCCAATTTGGACAGAGTGGAATACATGAGGAGAAAGTGACAAGAGATGAAGTTAGAGAAATAGGCATGGGGATACCAAATAGGACTTTGTGGGTTCTGGTGAAAGTTTGCATTTTATTCTAAGAGTGATGGGAGAGCTACTGGAGGATACTGAGTAAGAAAGTATAACAAAATTTAGGAAACAGCATATTGTATGCTAAAGACCCTTCCTAAGAAATTTAAGGCAGACCTCCAAGCAAACCAAAACATTCTATCCAGTTATATAATAAATTTGGCTATTCTTTATAGGCAAAACTTAGTCACCTATAATAACTGAAAATAAGACAAATATGAACTGTTAAGAACATTTAAGAAAAGTTAAATCTTTACAGTTACCAGAATATAGCAAGATATTTCTTGGTCTGTCTCATTTTGTGTATTTGATCATTATGACAAAAAATATATGCTTTTAAAACTCCATTACAAATTTGGTCAATACATAAAGAATAATACAACTATATTATAGATCTGTTTCTCAACAGCTGCATCATGAACATAAGCTATTGCTAATCAGCATGTTTTTTTGTGGTACGCGGGCCTCTCCCATTGCGGAGCACAGGCTCTGGACGTGCAGGCTCAGAGGCCATGGCTCACGGGCCCAGCCGCTCCGCGGCATGTGGGATCTTCGCGGACCGGGGCACGAACCCGTGTCCCCTGCATCGGCAGGCGGACTCTCAACCACTGCGCCACCAGGGAAGCCCCTAATCAGCATGTTTTAACAATATATTTATTCTTTAAGAAAGACAATTTTACTGCTTCATCCTTATCTCTGCATTTTTATTTGCCATATGTGTATATCCAAGTAGAGAATAAATTAAAATTGGCTAAATATTTTTTGGGATCTAACATGTTTTCTTTTCCTGGAAGACAGTCTCAATACAATGAAGAGGCAGCAATTTCTACTCCTAATAAATGCTTAACAATCTTTTGATATTTTAAAAGATAGGTAATGAAATACTGAGTGATTAACTGAAAACTAAAACTGGGTTTGATAGGAATACTTCATTAGCACAGATTAAGATAAGAAGCCCATAATCAAGCTTGGTTTATATTTTCAGTTAAAAGTAGACTAGAAAAGGAACATAAAGAGTTGAGTATCTATAGGCAACATTTCCAAAGACCAGGATCATTTTAAAAGTAAAAACAAACCAAGTTAACATGTTATACAAAGGAAGATATTCTGATAGAATTAATAAATAGATTAATACAGAAAAAAAGTACATGTGCCAAGCTTTATTTACCTGTGAAAAAGAAATCCATATTTTCTTTTCTGCAAACAAGGTTATTTTAAAAAATACTTTCCCGGAGCATTCTTACTTTCATAAAAACTAAACTTTTTCATTAAAATGTATAGAATATAATTTTTTAGAAGGAAATGCATCTAACCTTGTAATTTTGATTCAATTCCATCTTTGCTCAATCCAGATGCAAAACCTATATAAGTTATGACAATTTATTAAAAATAAAATACAATGAGATGAATTCATCTTTAAAGCTCACTTTATACTCCAGTTAACTAGAAAAGAGTAATCTAACTCAATCTTAAATAGAAGAAAAAAGTAGCTTAAAGTTAAAACAACGCTTAAACATCTATAGAAAATAAACACTGTTGTGAAATCCTTTCAATATCAATTGGCTATCTCTTGTTATTTTTATTGTATAACAGTGACCAGGAATATTACATGTATTTTTTTTCCTTAGAGGTCTGAAAGTTTTGAACCTATGTGTATTAGAATGGTATTATAACACATCAGGTTTTAATCTGATATTCTGCAATCCCAAGCATTTTTATTTTATAACCTGTACCACATGAAAGAACCCTCTAGAAGCAACATAACCATATGTGTGCTAGCTTTAGAAGCAAGAAGAAAATTCCAGCAGCAACAGTATTACTATATACTTTGATTTGAACACCAGTTCAGACAAAATTCAAAATTTCTTTTTGACTTTAACTTATTTTAAATAATTTTAGGCATTTAAAAAATTTTTGAGATAATTTTTTTCTAAAAGATCTATTTTTAATGGTGTTGATTTCAAGCCTTATTAAAAGACTAGAAGTAAAACAGATAAATATTTCTCACGTTTCTCTACTCTTGCTCTAACTGTATTTGTTATAATTGTTTTTACTTCTGCTAACTATTAGTTTCTATAATCTATTCTGTGACTTATTAGTATAAAGTAGGCCCAATTGGCTTGATAAAATTACTACTCTTCAAAATCAAAGTAACAAACCATAATGAGATGGATTTTTCAAGGCTCTGATATAAAGCAAGGTTGATCGTATCCATTCCAAAGCAATATTCACATCTGTGATGGTATGCAATACTATCTCCGCATTTAAATGCTCAATAAGATGTCTGTGCAAACTAATGGAAAAAAAACCCTTTTCATTAGTAATATATATTTCAGTGCCATACAACTGTTACTTGTTTAGAATAATATTTGAATAATTCAATAATATAATTGAATAATATTGTTACTTTAATAATTCACGAAAGTTAACTTAATTTTCAAAAATATGACAAAACCTTAAAATGTCAGTTTAACTTTTAAAAACATTATAGATTTCTCTCTACTCCATGGATCTAGAAGACATTATTGCTTTAAAAAAGGGTGGGGAGTGGATTACATCCTATTTTCCCCAAAAGTACTATAATCAAACACTTTACTAAAAGGTCTCAGGTTGCCTGTCTCCTACTATTATGCAAATTTTAAAGATGTAAAAAGATGTGAAAATTACATTCCTCCCATTACTAATCTGGCCTTTTATAACAAGGATACATGCAACTGCATGCTAAGAAGTATTGCTGAACAAAGATATTACCCTGTCTCTTTTTTAACTATTAAATTTCTTAAAAGTACACACTTTCTAATTAGATTATTGAAAAGTTTCAAGAAAATGGCCTTAGAAAATCCCCTAATATATTAAAAGGAAAAATACAGCCTATACTAACATTAACGTATTAACATCTTCTGGGAATATTTTTCCATATTACCTGCTTTCTACATTGTCACTACAAGCTAGCATCTGAATATACTTCTCTTTTGTACTTAACCGAGTCATAATAACTGCAGTAGCTGTAGTGTCAAACTGGAAGGAAAAAAAGAAAACAGAAATGTAGTAAAGAAAAGCACATGTTGATACCAGTCTTCTTCAATAACTCAAGATTTTCATTTTATATTAAACAGTTCCCTGTCTTAAACAACAGGTCAAAAAGGCCTTAAAAATGCTTCTGAATTTGAATATTAACTGAAAATTTGACTTAAAAACCTTCCAAGAGTATAGATGTAAAAGTACCACTTTGGTTTCAATGTAACATAATTTTGGCAGTAGTAAAATCAAAACAAACTTAGGTAACTGGTTAAAAGCTGTAAGATTCGGGGCAATTTATTTATAATCTAATTTATCCTATAATAATTATAAATTTGTATGACACAATATTTTGATATTCTTTGAAAAGATATTCTTCCTAAATTTTCCCTTAGTACCTATATGAATGACTTCTTTATTCAAGAATTTGTCAGATTAGGCCATGTTTTATAATGCGTATGGGCTGATTTTTAATTGTCGCAATATCTTGGGACCACTATTGGCATTTTGTGCTAGGATCCAGGGATGGTACATGTTCTGCAATGTATGACAGTCCTACACAATGAAAAACTGTCCCATCCAAAATGCCAATAGCATCCCTATTCAGAATAAAAAACAAACAAAAACAAAAATACTTAAAACCAAAAAAACCCTTTAACAGCATACACATTAATAAACCCAACCATTTATCAACCCAACCATTCATCAACCAGTGGGAGCTTAGAGGGAATGAAGGGAGTATGTCTCCTTTGGTGAGACTTGTTTTACTTCTACTCCTCCAGTAAAGTACATTTTCTTAGTTACATTTATGCTTAAACCTAATCTAAACGTGAAATGTTAATCTTTTGTTTAACAAAAAATACATAATTATATCCTTTTTTTGCTTTTTATCTTGTCTTTAAAATAAATTACAAAAAGTGAAACACTGTCACTTACTTGAGGTCGACCAGCTCTACCAATCATCTGTAGAATGTCTGTTTCACTGTACTCTTCAAACATTCCTCCAGCATAATGCATTGTAGATTTTATAACTACTAGGTGAGCAGGCAAATTTACTCCCATGGCTAAGGTACTGGTAGTAACTGCATCAAATTATGGAATATTACTTTTAAGTCATATAACTTTATTGCTTCAAGTAAACATTTTCTTATAAAAGATATATTCTTATAAATGTAATAAAACTCATATATAGGAAATTTAGAATAAAAAGCAAAAAGAAAACATTACAACGTAAAATACTATATCTTAAAACCAAAAAGCTACTAATTCTTACTTTTCAAATTGCACTATGTTCAGTAAGATGATAAAGAACTAAAATTGCCAGAGAGTTTACTATAGCACGTATATGTATGGATAGATATATAATTTTAGATTCTTGGAAGAAAAGCAGAAATAAGTCAGAATACCTGAGCTTTTTCTTTTTCCAAAAGATCTTATAATATTCATAAGAATACGTTTTACTTACAAAGAACTGGTAGATCTCCAACAGTAAAAGCTCCTTCAACTACTTTTCTATCTGACAGCTCCATACCAGCATGATGATAAGCAACACCATGTATTAAGATATCTGTAAAAGAAATATATCATCTGTTATGTACTGTTGATATTTCATCAGTAATTGGCTTTTTTTATTTATAGCTGAAAATACTATTCAAAAATTATCTCTAAACCTACCTCTCAGTTTTGAATCTCTTACGGAATATGCATACTTATGTAACCTATTTTAAAAAACACAAAATTATTGAGTTATTCCCATTAACATCAAAACTCTTAGTGTATTAGTTAATTATTTTGAAGATTACAGATATCAAAATATTTTCACAACATCATTTTTTGAAAACCATCTTTAAGAAGCAGAGAATATCTAACTTTCATACTGAGAAGTCCCTAATTTTATAACTAAGAAAAAAAAAACCTAAATAATCCAATTTTAAGAAGGGCAGAGGACCTGAATAGAAATTTTTTTCAAAGATGACACCCAAATGGACAGCAGAACAAGAAAAGGTGCTCAACATCACTAATCATCAGGGAAATGGAAATCAAAACCACAATGAGATGTACCTTCACACCTGTCAGAATGGCTATTATCAAAAAGACAACAAATAAGTGTTGGTGAGGATGTGGAGAAAAGGGAATCCTCATGCACTACTGGTAGGAATGTAAATTAATGCAGCCACTATGGAAAACAATATGGAGATTCCACAAAAATTTTAAAATAGAACTACCATATGATCCAGCAATTTCACTCCGAGGTATTATCCAACAAAAGCAAAACCACCAATTCAAAAAAACATATACACCCCTATGTTCATTGCAGCATTATTTACAATAGCCATGATATGGAAGCAACCTAAGTGTCTAACAATAGATGAATGGATAAAGAACATGTGGTACTTGTGTGTTTGTGTGTGTGTGTGTGTGTGTGTGTGTGTGTGTGTGTGTAAAATATTACTCAGCCATAAAAAAGAATGAAATCTTGCCATTTGTGACAACTGGATGAACCTACAGGGTATTATGCTAAGTGAAATAAGGCAGACAGAGAAAGACAAATAAGTGAACTAAGTCAGACAGAGAAAGACAAATACCACATGATTTCACTCGTGTGGAATCTAAAAAACAAAACAAATGAACAAACATAAAATAAAAACAGAGTCATAGATACAGAAAACAAACAGGTGGTTGCCAGAGGGGAGAGAGGTGGGTGGAGGAAAGAAATGGGTGAGGGAGATTAAAAGGAACAAACTTCCAATTATGAAATAAATGAGTCATGGGTACAAAATGTAGAGTGTGGGAATATGGTCAATAATTATATAATATCTTGCATAGTGTCAGATTGTAACTAGACTTATCATGGTGATCATTTTGAAATGTATGGAAATACTAAATCACTGTGTTGTGTAATAGGAACTAACACAGTGTTGAAGGTCAATTATACTTCAAAAATGAACAAATTCATGGAAAAAGAGATCAGATTTGTGGTTACCAGAGGCGAGGGGTTGGGGGTTGGGGAGGGGCAACTGGATGAAGGAGTCAAAAGGCACAAACTTCCAGTTATAAGATAAATAGGTACTAGGGATATAATGTACAACATGATAAATATAATTAACACTGCTGCATGTTACATATAAAAGTTGTTAAAAGAGTAAATCCTAACAGTTCTCATCACAAGTGAAAAACATTTCTATTTCTTTAATTTTGTATCTATATGTATGGATGATGAATATGCACTAAACTTATTGTGGTAATCATTTCATGCTATATGTAACTCAAATCTTTATTCTGTACACCCTAAACTTATACAGTGCTATATGTCAATTATATCTCAAAAAAACTGGGGAAAATAGGGAAATAAATAATTATAAATAAAATCACCAAAAAAAAAAATAGAGAGAGAAAAATACCCCCAAAGGCTCAGGAAACATTTTCACTATGAGAATACTACCAATTAAATAGTTAACTTCCTGAAGTTAACTAAGATTTTTTAAAATATAGAAATATTTTTTAAGTTAAATGCATGATACAACAGAAAAATTATTTTTAAAAAAGCTAAAGAGACCAGAGTACACAAAAAGTTGGGCATGTTAGACAAGTTTAGAAACCTTAGTAACAAAATCTGGGGTTTATGGGCAAAAAGAAATCTTGTGGGAGCTGCTAGAATCTGACTGGTTAAACGGGAATTGACATAAGCAGCACTCTCTTCCCCTAGTCGATAGCAACTCAAAATGGCATTCCACTCCTTTTCACTTATGCTTTTCTCAGGGAATGAAGTAAAAGCCGAACATACAAATGAGAATCTATTCAACTGTTTATTGTGCCTGAGTAACAGACTGACCGTGATATATGATAAATATTCTCTAGAGTATAAAACAAAAAGGTAGGTAGAAAGAAATCTATGTTATTGTTATCTTGATAGCATTAATTTCACATTTTCCCTTTCTGTCTACCTCTTAGACCTCATGTACTTTTTTGGCTATAAGCTCTATTTTGGTTTCTCTTTCTCTGGCTCTCTACTGTATCTTATTGTTTAATCATGCTTTGCTGATGTTTGTAACAAAAGCTGCATCATAGAGAGTTTTTATCTTATGGCAGTAACTAAGGAGATCAAGTTAAATCCTTAAAGCAGAAGTAAAATTATGAAAATAGTATATACAGCATGGATAGGTGGCTGCATATGTAATTCTTTAATGCACTAAATGACTAGAGATCCACCCTTTTAGTGGACAGAAAGTCAAATGTCAGAAAGCTAAAGTGGTATCCTCTAGGTTTGGTACACATCTTTGGTTGAAAAGTAACCAGAGGTGTAGCCACAGGGTAGACTGTAATTGGAAAGCTGATCTGATCCAAAGTGAAGAAAAGTACATCCCCCACCGTAGAAAATTAGTCAGAAAAATCAGTATCTGCTCATATCCACATGTAATGATCTAATCCAACTTTGGTTTGAGGTCTACCACTAAACTTATTTATTTCCAAAAATTGTTATTAATAATAAGCTAATATTAGTAGTAAGCATGTGCTGGCACTCTGCTGAGTCTTGCTAAGATTGAGGGGTAAATAAGATGACCATGAGTCCTTCTTTCCTCAAGACGTTTACAATCAAGGAATAGAACAGATATTAAATAACAATTAAACAAAAGCATATTTATTATAATTACAGTAAGTTTTATGAAATAAAAATATAGGGTGCCTGTAAAAGCAAATAAAGGGACACTAAGAATCATGGAAAACTTCTTAAGAAACTGATATTAAAGGTGAGACTTGAAGGATGAATAAGAGGTAAAAAACAATTCTGGGCAAAGAAAATATGATTCAGGAAAGCTCTGTGTAGGATAACAGTTTGGTGTATTCACAGAACACATTATACAGGGTATTGCAGGCGATATTAAGTATTTAGGATTTTAGCCTAATGACAACAAGAAACTATTAAAGTGTTTTAGGCAGAAAAATGACATGTTTAGATTTGTAATTTTAAACAATCACTCTGCTATGAATATAACAGATTAAAGTGGGATAAGAGTGTGTTTGTGGTCATCAGATAAAAGGCAAGAGATTAATAATTACTTGAATGGGGAAGGTGGCAGTGCTGATGAAGATAAAATGATATATTTGAGATATATTTACAAGTAAGAATAGACAGGACTTGGTAATTGATTGCCTATTGGGAAGAAGGTGAAGGAGATGTCAATGACAGGTTTCTGCATGAGCAACTATGGAGATGATAAATAATCAGGATGGGGAACACTGGAGGAGGAACTGATTTGAGAGAAAGAACCAAGGTTCTCTTTTGGACATACTGAGTTTGACATGCCCACAGATATACAATCGGAGATGTCAGGCAGGTGGATGGTAGACCTGGAGCTCAGAATGGAGGTCTGTGTTGGAGCTGTAAATCTGTAAATTCACAGACATATATAAATATGTGTATACATATATTCTTTGAACCATGTGATAATGAGACTCAAATACCTAGGAGTGTGGCATTAGAAAGAATGAACCTTGGATAGAACCCCTAGAATGTTAACATTTAAGAATCAGGTATTATAAGTGAAAAGCGACTGAGAATGAGTAGAAAGCAAAGTAGCAAAAAACATGGTAGAAATGATTATGGAAACAGTCTGGAATTTTTAAATTAGGTGGGAGTGGTCAAATGTGTTAGAAGCTCCTGAGAGATCAATTAACAAGATCAGCTTTACTAAAAGATTACAACAGACACTGGATTGAAAGTGAGTAAAAAATTGAAGACAGCAATATGAATAATCTTTCAAATCTGGCTATGAAATAAAGAAGACAGGATCACAGTTGCATCAAGATTCATTGTCTTAATCATCCAACTTACTTTTATCCTTATTTTACAGATGAGGAAACTAAGGCTTAGAGAGGTCAAGTAACTTGAAAAGGTCAACCCAGTTTTCTCATCTCATCTAGGTTATCCTTAAAAGTCTTTCTACCTCCAAGAAAAAAATTTAAAATATACCTCTGTTTCTGTTCCACAGTCATAATAAATTTCGCATCTTTCACAAGAACAGAAGCAGCCTGTTGCACACCTTTCCTTGTTGCACAAAACTAAAAATGAATGAATAATTTTTGTATTAATCATATTAAAAACTGAACATTACACTAAAAAATAAGCAACCAACAAACCATACCACAAGCGTGGGTTTCTGATCAGAGTACGTTTGTATAACACTGGCAACTTTGTAGTTGAGGGTTAAATCAAACTTAAATTCGGTTTGGTTATTACTGCAGGGAAATCCAAGGACCACTTTCTCAAGTTTCACTGGTCTATGTCCCTCATCCATTTTCAGACATACAGCAGATCTTTCACCATCTGAAAGCCATTCTGCAATCTTTAAATGACAGAAACATACACATTAAATTTTTTTCTAGTAAAGTTTTATGGCTAAAAAGCCCAATTATAGTTCACTTTAAAGTCAAGTTTAAAAATATTTAGTCAAGTAGTCTTTTTCAACATTACATATTCTAGTGACACTGTTCTATTGATATATTGGTAAATATTTTCAATAACAGTGGTTCAAGATTATACCCACTTTTAACATGGTAAACTTCCAATTAATTATTATTATTTTGTTTCATTTTCCTCCTAAGAGTCTAAAGTAAAATTAAAATTAATTTCAAAAGAGAAGTCAAATTTCTCACTAGCACTGTAACTTCTTTGCTATTTTTCAGAATGATGCCCAGATATGGCTGACACTTCTTTTGTGCTATCCTAAATATTAGCTGAAGAGTAGCAAAGTAATGATTGGCTTAGACTGGCAAAGGCTGACAACTTTTTTAAACAAAGAATAAATAAACACTGAGAGATGGCAGTGCCAAAAGCACATTTCAGACTCAATGCTAGAGTCCTTAGTTAATTTCTGGAGCTGTGGAGAGCCATCCTTAACTTCACATAGCCTGGTTAGTAATCAGGCTTCCCTGCCCTGCTAATGAAACTGATTGTTTCTTTGACAGGAAGATAAATTAATGAGTTTTTAATGGCACAGGAAGGAAATATTAAAACATTTTCAAGGCTCTCATGGGTAGGGATGAGAACAAGAATTTACAGTTTGAGCAGAGCAGAAGGCAAAGGTTGAAGGCCTTAACTCAGGGGAAAACTGAGGTAGAGGACTTGTAGTAAGAGACAGAGAGATAGCATTCACAGAAGCAGTGATTATCACAAAGGGGAAGAGAGTTTCAAGAATTACAGAGTATTGATATTTTGTAACTGCTTACAAATAAATAAGAAAAGTTTAGTATCCCAATGTGAAAAAAGGGTTAAGTCTATTACTTTGCAGGTTGCAAAAAAAGAACTTAAAATAGTTGACAAATATATTAATATTTACTTCAGTAGTAATCAATGCAGTACAAAATTTTAAAATAAGGTACCATTTCAAATAACAAATTTGAGAACTATTTAAAAGTAATAATAACAATAATAATTTCATTATTATACTATCCAGCATTAGAATACAGAGAAATGGCTGATGGTAGAGGTATAAATGAATATAACATTTATTGAAAGCACTGTATTCTTAGAGTTTTATATACCCTTTGACTCAGTTATTCTACTTTAGCAGACCATCCTAAGGAAATAATTGTGATGTTTTCTTAGATATAATTTCAAGACTATTTACAATAGCAAAAAATGGAAACAATCTTCCACCATTAAGGTATTAAATAAATTACAATAAAACCACAAAAAATTGTATTAAAGAATAGTTAATAACATGGAAACATTTGTAGCTAACATGCAAGTCATAAAAGTGTATGTATATTATGATTCCATCAATACATCTAGAAGGACAAATGCTGGGTTTTTTTAAATTTACACATACTTTAAAATTTTCTCTATTATTCTTGAATATAAACAAAACAAGTAGTCATTTTAAGAACAAAAAGGATTAACTGTGCTAAACTAAAGATAAAGGCAAAATTTTACATTGGATTAGAGAATACTGTACAACAGCTTTTGTGGAAACAATTTCTAAGAATTAGCTGGGGGGAAAGTCATATTACAGTAGGCTGAGAAGTAAATAGCAGTAAGAAAGCAGAGTGAAATTGTACAACTTTTCAAGTTTGCCAAAAAACTGAAGAAGAAAATTAGGATATGTGTTTGTTATAGAAAGTATAATACTGTACAATTATTTCTTTACATGTTCATGCACACTATTAACCATGAGATCCTCTTCAAGAGCAGGGTCTATATGTTTTCACTTTTGCATCTATCATTAGTGCTTACCACAATTCCAGGCACATACAATTGGGGGTAACATAACACCTCATATTATGAAGTGTCTAAAACCCATGAAAGTATGACTTTTAGATACTATTAAACAATAGACTTGCACCAAACATATTTTATTAAGCCCGATCAACCAAATTTTATGGTCTTAATGCTGTCATGCCTATGAGATCTAACCATAACTTTCCACGATATAACTTTCCTATTAAATTGGTTAGGTGATTGACAGAAAAAAAACAAACACCTCACTTTTCTCTAAGATTAAATATTTCACTAAGTCATAAAAAATTCTGATAGACTAAAATTCTAACTTACATCCTCAGCATTTGGAATTGTTGCAGATACAGCTACAAATCTCATTGGAATAATACTGCTGGTATTTTCTACAGCATGAGATAAAAACTGCACAGTTTTCATTCTGCTGACTACAACTTCAAGAGTTGGTCCACGATTTTCATCTTTTACAACGTGTATCTGAGAAAAAAATTAAGACTCATTAGCTATAAAATAAAAATCTATCTAGTCAATTAAAATGTAAAACAGTATTAAACACTCTTTCTTAAGAAAATAAGCATTTTCCACTTGAAGGGATAAAGCAAACATAGAGTTTGGTTGAAAATGTCTTGTTTCTTTATATCCATTCAAATCATCTCTTCATGTTTATCTCTGAAAGTGAATAACGCGTTCACTACCTCATCAATGAGAAACAATCGAACCAGTTGGACCAAAGAGTTGTCTCTCCATTTCCTAGTCATGCTATCCCATTTTTCCTAGAGAAAAAATGCAAGTGGTTTAACATGATAAGGAATTATAATACGTATTATTAAGATGTTGGTAAAAATTTTAACATGACTTGTTACAAATGATGGGCAATATTTTAGTTGATGTCTTAAAAGTATCCCAAAAGATACTTAAAGATTTTTAAATTTTTAAAGAATTTTGATAATCATGTGTTTAAAAAATTGAACTCCCATTTATTTTTTAAGTTTAATCAAAAATATTCAAAAGTATAGTCTAATTACCCTTTCTAAGCTCTACCAAGGTCCTCCTGCTACAATACATAATATTTGGATAAAGAATACAAGCAATAAGTATGATTACAAATCATCCACAATAACAAACTGCCTATTCATATCTTTTGCCTATTTACTCCATTTGGTTGTTTGTCTTTTACTTAATTGATTTGTTAGTATTCCGTATGTACCCTGAATACTATTACGTATTGTTTGTTTGCTTCACATTGCAAATATAGTCTTCTACTTTGTATTTTCTTTTAACTTTTTTCCATGGTGAAGAGAAAGAGATATTTGCTAATAAACCAAGGAAATAATAAAATATAAGCAACACCTACTGGAGTTGTCATAATAATATGGGCTTGCTGAATCTCAAATAAGTCATCCATTACTGTATCTCCAGTGAGTTCTTTACAGTTCAATCCTATTGGTCCAAATTTTTCTTTCCAATCATCAAAACGCTGACTACACAGGGCTTTTATTGGTGCCACTACAACAATATAAGATATTTATTTTAAATATCAGTGCAATTTAAAAATTATTTTCACAAATAGTTAATAAAGTTAGTACACATACAGGTGCTGCCTAGTATTTATAAATTAAAAATTAACAATATAAACATATTACTTAGAACTATAAAAGTAATCATCAAACAGAACTAAAAATAGAAAAAGAAGTGATTGCTCAGGAGATTGTAACTAAGAATGAAGAAAGGTAGGGCGGAAATTATCACCCTTTGTGATCACTGATTTTTTTAACCATGTGTATAAATTATTTTGATGAAAAAAATTTTAATATATACCTAAAAAAAGAGAATAGAGGTTCCTATGGAAATTTCTCAGATTACAAAATGTTTGATTCTATTTGTTCATTTTCCCTGTCCTTTTAAAAATAAACATGTAAAGGCCAAATTCTCAATTCCAATACTATTTTTATTTGTAAATCTGGGAAAATGTGATTTGAATTTAATGTTAACAGATAAGACCAAATGTGACATGTCTTTATTTAAAAAGTATGGAAAACCAAATAATAATTCTTATGTCTTGAATTTGAACTTATTTCTTACTTATACCTCAATGGTTTATCATTATTATAATTAATTATCACTCTTTCAATATATAAATACTTACTGTAAACAATTTTAATGTTCGACCATGGCAATGGTACTTCCATTAACAATCTTGTTATAGCTAGCTCAAACAATACAGTTTTCCCCGAACCAGTTGGAGCACAAATCACAAAATTCCTATCTGTATAAAGAAGCTAAAAAATAAAATTTAATCAACCATAGAATATACAGAAATTTTCAATTCTCAATTTGTTAGAAAATATGCCTTAAGAAGACTCTATGGAATAATAGTTCAAACATCTTTACCTCTAAACTTATTAAAATTATAAGCTGGCTCTAGGTCTATCACCCTCAAAAAATAAAACTATTAATAATTTATCATCTTGTTTGGTCAAAGTAATATGCTAGACAGACCTAGAAGAAAATAATTTCTTTAGCTTCCAGAAAAATTGTTATAAATCTAATAAATATAAACAACCCACCTATGAAAATTACATGCATTCATTTAACAAACATTTTTTGAGCTCCTATAATGTACCAGTCACTGAGTGTAGCACTGAAGACAAAAAGATGAATGTGATCTAGTCTCTGCCCTTAGAGAGCATACAATCTAGTAAGAAAAGGCAGATAAGTAAATAATTAAACAAAATACTTACATCATCAAAGGCTTTGGACTGTATATAGTTGAAATATGGGAATTCTTTGAAAATACTTCTAAATTTTGCCGCTGAGAATAACATTAAGGAGTTAAATATTTCAGAATTTTAAAAATCAGTTACTCTTAACTTAAAAATTAAGTTAATATTGACTTTGACAATATTTAATGATGATGCTTAATACTTGCTATTTTATCATAAGAAAGGAATTAACAGATATAGAGGGAAGCACCGAGATGGCAACATAGGAGGCTCCTGAACTTCCATCCTCCCATGGATCCACTGAACAAAGAGCTACACGTGGAGCAATTCCCTCTGAGAGAAATCCCCAAACTAGCTGAATGATTCCTTTACAACAGATGAATGAGAAAATACCTACATCAAAATGGGTGGGAAAGGCTGAGAAACTCTTGCCATAAATCCCACTCCTGGCACATCACCATACAATTGGGAAGAAACCCCCAACTCCCAGATCCTCCCTGAGGAGCAGAGAGTTTGGACCACACATCTAGTGCCCCAATTTTTAAGGCTCCTGCCTGAGGGATGGGCTCTCAGAACACCCAGTTCTAGAAGCCAGAAGGGCTCGCATTTACAAGCAAAGAAAATAAGCATCTTTTAAATGGGCACAGGAACATCCCACTACCCCCACAGGTATACATCCAGGCTCAGTGCAGAGGGGGCAGGCAAAAATGCCCATTTTCAGTTTCTCCCTGGAAGGAATTTTATTGCATACTTTCTCAGCTGCTGCCTGAAGTTCTGGCTTCTAATCAACCTGCATCTAGGTGCTAACTGACTGCAATCCTGCCCTTTGGGACACTGATGGATCTTGGCACACCCTTAACTTCTGTGAGCCACTAAGAACAAAGGCAGAGGCTTGGATAATCATGAAGGTTTGACAGGTAACTAGGAGCCCAGGCCAGGTTGACTGACAAGGTTCATCTCTTATACCAGACCAATCTCTCAAGACTGGGGAGGTACCTGTTTTGTCTAACGTTCAGAGACCAAGACAGAAAGTCAAGAAAAATGAAGAAACAGGGGAATATGTTTAATAAATAAATAAATAAATAAATCTCCAGAAACTGAATTTAATGAAACAGAGACAAGTGATTTACCTGATAGTTCAAAATAACACATAAAGATGCCCATCAAGGTCAGGAAAGCAATGCATGAGCAAAATGAGAATTCCAACAAAGTCATATAAAATATTAAAAAGTACCAAACAGAAATCATAGAGCTAATGAACAGAATAACTGAACCGAAAATTTCAATAGAAGGTTTCAAAAGAAGACAGATCAACTGAAAGAAAGGATCAGTGAACTTGAAGACAGGGCAGTGGAATTAATATAATCACGGGAGCAAAACAAAAAAAAAAAGAGGAAGAGTGAAAGCAGCTTAAGGAACTTAAGGAACACCATCAAGTGGACCAATATACATATTATAAGGGTTCCAGAAGAAAAAGAGATAAAGGGGAAGAAAGCTTATTTAAAGAAATAATGGCTGAAAACTATCCTAGCCTGGGGAAAGAAACAGACATCCAGATCCCAAAATCCCAGAAATTACTAAAGAAGGTGAATCTCAAGAGACCCACACTGAAACTCACAGTAATTAAATTGCCAGAAGTTAAAGACAAAGAGAGAAACTTAAAAGCAGCAAGAGAAAAGCAACTTGCTACCAAAGGAATTCCCATAAGATTGAGTGAATATTTCAGCAAAAACCTTGTAGACCAGATTGTGGAATGATATATTCTGGGTGCTGAAAGAAAAAACTGCCAACCAAGAATATTTTACCTGGCAAAGCTGTCCTTCAGAATTGAAGGAAAAATAAAGAGTTTTCTAGACAAACAAAAACTGAAGGTCTTCATCACTAGACCAGCTTTACAAGAAATGCTAAAGGAAGTTCTTTCAAGCTGAAATGAAAGGATGCTAATTAGTAACAGGAAAACATATAAAAGTACAAAACTCATTGATAAAGGTTGATACATAGCTGCATTCAGAATACTCTAATATTGTAATGGTGGTAGTTAATCACTTATAACTATAGTATAAATGTTAAAAGACAAAAGTACTGTATCTATAATAATTTATTAATGGAGACACAATATTAAAAGATACAAATTGTGACATTAAAAACATAAAATGTGAGGGCTTCCCTGGTGGCGCAGTGGTTGAGAGTCCGCCTGCTGATGCAGGGGACATGGGTTCGTGCCCCGGTCTGGGAAGATCCCACATGCCGCGTGGAGTGGCTGGGCCCGTGAGCCATGGCCACTGGGCCTGTGCGTCCGGAGCCTGTGCCCCACAACGGGAGAGGCCGCAGCAGTGAGAGGCCCGTGTACTGCAAAAAAAACCCATAAAATGTGAGAAAGTGAATGTAAACTTGTAGAGCTTTTGTACGCATTCAAAGTTAGTTTTATCAGCTCAAAAGAGACTGTTAAAACTGTAAGATTTTTTTATGCGAATCTCAAGGTAACTACAAAGCAAAACTCTACAGTTGATGCACAAAGATAAATAGAAAAGAGTAAGAACATACCACTACAGAAAATCACAAAGGAAAAGAGCAAGAGGAGAAGAACGGAGCAACAGAACTACAAAACATCAGAAAACAATAAAATAACAATAAGTCCAACCTATCAATAAATACTTTAAATGTAAATGGACTAAATTTTCTAATCAAAAGTCATAAAGTGGCTGAATGGATTTAAAAAAACAGGACTAAATTATTTGCTGCCTATAAGAGACTCATTTCAGCTTTAAAGACCCACAAAGAAAGTAAAGGGATGGAAAAAGACATTCTATACAAGTGGAAATCAGCAGAAAGTAGAGGTAGCTCTACTTACATCAGACAAAATAGACTTGAAGCCAAAAACTGTAATAAGAGACAAAGAGGTCATTATAATTATATAATCCTCTATTGGGAGGATACAGCAACTGTAAATACTTATGTACCCAACATTGGAACACCTAAATATATAAAACAAATATTAACAGATCTGAACATAGAAATAGACAGCAATACAATAATAGTAGGGGGCTTCAAGACTCCACTTTCAATAATGGATAGATCATCCAGAAAGAAAATCAATAAGGAAACATTAGACTTAAACTATACCTTACACCAGATGGCTCTAACAGATATACACAGAGCATTCCCTTCAGCAGCAACAGAATACACATTCTTCTTTTTTATTTAATTAAAAAAATTTTTTTTTTTGCTGTACACGGGCCTCTCACTGCTGTGGCCCCTCCCGTTGCGGAGCACAGGCTCTGGACGCACAGGCTCAGTGGCCATGGCTCAGGGGCCCAGCCGCTCCACGGCATGCGGGATCCTCCCGGACCAGGGCACGAACCCGCATCCCCTGCATCGGCAGGCAGACTCTCAACCACTGCACCACCAGGGAAGTCCTACACATTCTTCTTAAGTGCACATGGAACATTCTCCAGGAAATATCGTATGTTAGTGCACAAAAAAAGTCTTAAGTTTTAAAAGAAGACTGAAATCATATCAAGCACCTTCTCCAACCACAATAGCATGAAAATAAAAATCAATTAAAAGAAGAAAACTGGAAAATTCACAAATATATGGAGATTAAACAACATGCTCCTGAACAACTATTAGGGTCAAAGAAGAAATCAAAAGGGAAATCAAAAACATACCTTGAGACAAATGAAAATGGAAACACAACATACCAAAACTTTTGGGATGCAATAAAAAGCTGTTCTAAGAGGGAAGTTTATAGTGATAAGTACAAAAATGAAGAAAAACGAAATATCACAAATAAACAACCTAACTTTACACCTCAAGGGACTGGAAAAGGAGGAACAAAATAAGTCCACAGTTAGTAGAAGGAAAAAATAACAAAGACTGGAGCAGAAATAAATAAGAGACCAGAAAAACAATAGAAAAGATCAATGAAACAATGAGCTGGGTCTTTTTGAAAAGATTAACAAAATTGACAAAACTATAGCTAAGATAACTAAGAAAAAAAGTAGAGATGATTCAAATAAATAAAATCAGAAATGAAAGAGGAGAAAACACAACTGATAAGACAGAAATACTAAGGATCATAAGAGACTACTATGAACAATTATATGCCAAAAAGTAGATAATCTAGAAGAAAAGGAAAATTCCTAGAAACAAGAACCTATCAAGGCTGAATCATGAAGAATAGAAAATCTGAACAGATCAATTACTAGTAAGGAGAGTGAATCAGTAATCAAAAATTTCCCAACAAAGTCCAGGACCAGATGGCTTTACTGGTGAATTTACCAAATCTTTTAAAAGAATTAATACCAATCCTTCTCAAACTCTTCCAAAAACTGTAAGAGAAGGGAATGCTTCTAAACTCATTTTATGAGGCCAGCATTCCACTGATGCCAAAGCCAGATAAGAACACCATAAGAAAAGAAAATTACAGGACAATATCCCTAATAAACATAGATGCAAAAGCTTCAACAAAATATTATGAAACTGAATTCAACAGTACATTAAAAGGATCATATCCCATGATCAAATGGAATTTATTCCTGGGATATAGGATGGTTCAACATCCACAAATCAATCAACGTGATATACTGCTTTAACAAAGCAAAGAATAAATATCATATCATCTCAATAGATGAGGAAAAAGCATATGACAAAATACAGCATCTTTTCATGATAAAAACTCTCAAGAAACTGGGTACAGAAGGAATACACTTCAACATAATAAAGGCTGTATATAACAAGCTCACAGCTAACATTCATACCCAATTATGAAAAACTGAGTCTTTCCTCTGAGGTCAGGAACAAGACAAGGATGTCCATTCTTGCCACTTTTATTTAGCATAGTATTAGATATCCTAGACATGGCAATCAGACAAAAAAAAAAAAGAAAAAAGAAAAAAAAAAGAAAAGGAATCCAAATTGGAAACAAAGAAGTATAACTATTTCTATTTCCAGGCGACAAGAAACTATATATAGAAAAACCAAGACTACACACACAGAGACCAAAACAAAACAAAACAAAACAAATAAACAAATTTAAAAAACTGTTACAACTAATAAACAAATTTAGTTAAGTTGCAGAATACAAAATCTATATACAAAAATCAGTTGTATTTCTATACAGTAACAATGAAATATCAGAAAGAAAAATGAAGGAAATAATCTCATTAACAACAGCATCAAAAAGAATAAATACTGAGGAATAAATTTAACCAAGGATGTAAAAGATCTGTAAACTGAAAACTATAAGACACTGATGAAAGAAATTGAAGACACAAATTAATGGAAAGATATTTCATATTCATGGATTCAAAGGATTAATATTGCTGAACGTCCACACTACCCTAAATGATCTACAAATTCAATGCAATCCCTATCCAAACTCCAACTGCATCTTCACAGAAATAGAAAAAACAATCCTAAAAATCATATGAAACCACACACACACACACACACACACACACACACACACACACACACACAAAAACAGCTAAAGCAATACTAAGAAAGAAGAACAAAGCTGGATGTAACACACTTCTTGATTTCAAACTATATTACAAAGCTATGGTAATCAAAGCAGTATGGTACTGACACTAAAAACAGACACATAGATCAATGGAGCAAAATATCCATCCCAGAAATAAACCCATGCATATATGGTCAATTAATTTTCAACAAAGGAGTCAAGAATTGGGAAAGCATAACCATTTCAATAAATGGTGATGGGAAAACTGTATATCCACATGCAAAAGAATGAAACTGGACCCCCATCTCACACCATACACAAAAATAAACTCAAAATGGATTAAAGACTTAAACATAAGACTTGAAATCATAAAAGTCCTAGAGGAAAACAAAGAGGAAATGCTTCTTGACACTGGTCTTAGCAATGATGTTTTGGATTTGAAACCAAAAGCGAAAGCAACAAATGCAAAAATAAACAAGTGCGACTACGTCACACTAAAAAGTTTTTGCACTGCAGAAGAAACCATCAACAAAATGAAAAGACAACCTATGGAATGGGAGAAAATATTTGCAAACCAAACATTCAGGGCTTCCCTGGTGGCGCAGTGGTTGAGAGTCTGCCTGCCGATGCAGGGGACATGGGTTCGTGCCCCAGTCTGGGAAGATCGCACATGCCGCAGAGCAGCTAGGCCCATGAATCATGGCCGCTGAGCCTGCGCGTCCAGAGCCTGTGCTCCGCAACGGGAGAGGCCACTACAGTGAGAGGCCCGCATACTGCAAATAAATAAATAAATAAATAAAAATAAAAATAGGCAAAGGACCTGAATAGACATTTTCCCAAAGAAGACATACAAATGGCTAACAGCACATGAAAAGGTGCTTATCATCAGTAATCATTAGGAAAATGCCAATCAAAACCACAGTGAGTTGGCACCTAACACCTGTTAGAATGGCTATAATCAAAAAGATAAGAGATAAATGCTGGCAAGGATATGGATGAATGGAACCCTTGTACACTACTGGTAAGAATATAAACTGGTGCAGTCCTTATGGAAAACATTATGGAGTGTCCTCAAAAAACTAAAAATAGAAGTACCACATGGTCCAGCAATCCCTGGATTATATCCAAACGAAACAAAATCAGTATCTTAAAGAAATATCTGTATAGCCACGTTCATTTCAGCATTACTCACAGTAGCCAAAGTATGGAAACAACATAACCATTAAGAAATGAATGGATAAAGAAAATATGTACACAACAGAATATTATTCAGCCTTTAGAAAGAAGGAAATTATGCCTTTTGTGACAACATGGATGAAACTGGAGAGCATTATGCAAAGTGAATTAAGCCAGACAGAGAAAGACAGATCCTTTCTGTGATATCTGCATGATATCACTTATAAGTGGAAATTTAAAAAAAAAAGTCAGACATAAAAATAGTACAATGAATGGTGGTTGCCAGGGGCTAGAGGTATGGGAGAAACAGAGGCTGGTAAAAGAGTACAAACTTTCAGCTACAAGATGAGTAAGATCTGAGGATCTAATGTATAAAATGGTGAGTAGAGTTGAAAATACTGTATTGTATAACTGAAATTTGCTAAGAGAGTTGAACTTAAGTGTTAATTGTTCTCATTCAAAAACACACACACAAAAAAAGGTAAATATGTGAGGTTATGGATGTGTTAACTAACTCGATGGTGGGAACATTTTGTAATGTATACATTTATCAAACTATCATATTGAACACTTTAAATGTACTATAATTTTATTTGTCAATTATACCTCAGTAAAGCTGGGGAGCGGGAGGAATTAAAATTATTCCAGTCCCCATTCACCTTCCATATTCTGAAAAGAACTTGCAAAGTCCTTATGGAGAAACAAGGTTATATAAGGGTTATACTTTGACAATTAGATCTGATAGAAGAGATGCAAAAACATATGTAAAAGTATATCAGGACTAAGAATGTAGTTTATCTTTTCCAGAGTGGTATTTTTTTCTTATTCATCTTGATGAGGTCATTTGATATTTATCTCTTCTTTAAAATTCCAAATTTCATTTTTTAACTGTTGATTATGTTTCATTAGCTGATGTGTGTTGCTGCTGGTCACCTAACCCTGAATTCCTTTGTTTTTGGTAATTTCGTTGTGCTAAGTGGTGGATTTAATTGCAATTATCAGCATACTGGCTCAACAAGGTCTTAAATCGTCCTTCCTCTAAGAAAGCTCAAAAATATTAATAGATATAAAGAATAAACTGTCCCCTCTCCAAGTTAAGAGTCTATTGCCAGTTTGGGAGATATTTGTACTTGCATGGATTCTTATTAGTCTGAATCACATTTATCAACTACATTTATGAAACACTGTGCAGAATACTAGACTCAGAAAGCTGCAGGAAGTTGTAAATAAAGAAGAAAATGAGCTCCTGCAACTGAGGCTGTTACAATCAATTAGGAGATATAAAACAGATAATATATCTGAGAACACAAATACATAGTTATTTAAGCAATTATATTTTTATGAAGGTATTAAAAAACTGATGGATTGTGGTAAGTGATCCTGATAAAAGTTAAATCAGAGCATATTACTTCTCTGCTCAAATTCCCCCATTTCTCTCAAAGTATATGGCCACAAGGCCCTACATAATCTTGCCTCCCCACTCCACCTTTGTGTTTCTGACCTCATGTCCTACTACTCTTGCTTCTGACTCATTTCCTCTGGCTTTATTGGATTCTTTTATGTTTTTCAAAAACATCAGCCACGTTTTTGCTGTAAAGCCTTCCCTCTGTCTAGATTGTTCTTCCCTCCATATTTCCTTGGCTCTTTCACTTCCTTCATGTGCTTACATCTCAACTTCTAAAGAAGACATACCCTAATTACTCTATGTAATTCTAATCCTGAGCCCCCATTCCAGAATTACCAATGTAATCTCCTTTACTCTGCCCCACTTTTTTCTTTTTTCATATTACTCATCACCTTCTAAAATACTATATGACTTATTTATATACTATTACAATTGTTCTGATCTATCCTCTTCTCCACCCCCATCCCAAGAATGTTAACTTCTCAAGGGCAAGAATTCACTGCCGGTTTTACTAACCGACATATCCCAAATGCCTGGCACACATTAAGAACTCAATTAATACAGGCCTGCATTTATTAAATCAAGCAGATACTTTATAAACCTTCATTTTACTTTCAATTGTGCACTGTGTCAGAATACTCATTCCAAAACAAAAATGTAATACTGAGTTTGTCAATCCATCAGTTTTTGAACGAATCTCATTTTTCCTTCAAAATATATCTCTTCCTTTAAAATATTTATTTGTAACAAGCCCACAAGTGGGTCATCATGCTGGTTTTTCTCTCATCAGGTAATTCCATATCCATTTACACTCACAAAAATGATTCAGAGTAGATGTAAAATCAGTTTCTAGCTCATGAGAAAATTCAGCTACTAAGTATAGCATTTATCATCACTATCAACACTTGATATCAAATTTTTCCTTTTTTTTTTTTTTTTTGCCGTACACAGGCCTCTCACTGTTGTGGCCTCTCCCATTGCGGATCACAGGCTCCGGACGTGCAGGCTCAGCGGCCATGGCTCACGGGCCCAGCCGCTCCGCGGCATGTGGGATCTCCCCGGACCGGGGCACGAACCCGTGTCCCCTGCATCGGCAGGCGGACTCTCAACCACTGCGCCACCAGGGAAGCCCCAAATTTTTCCTTTTGTCCGAAGAATTCTCAGCAGTCTCACTGCAATTACATGTTATAACGGGATGCGGGGCAGAAGGAGCAGGATGTCTGCAGAACTGAAAATGACAACAGTACTGCAGCAGGATCAATCTGACCAAACTTCTATTGTCCTGAGGATTCAAATATAGTAAACTATTGTAAAATAATCAGAAAATAAGTCCAAGTAATCCCCAGGCTCTCAAATTATCGTAACTAGCATTCAGTCTTCCACTTTAAATATACACTTGGAAACAATAAAGTGCAGCAAGTTCAACAAGTTTGACAGCAAATGAACTTTTTGGACAATAAATCAATGGACACAAGAGTAGGCAGTAGTCTAGCTAACAAAGAGACCTAAACAACAGAAGCACTTCAGCTATACTAAGATAGCAAGAAAATCTTTATAAAACTCTTCAAAAATTAGTCACATTATGGCAAGTTCAGGTATTGGATAAGAATTTTCCATCATACAGATAATGAAACTACTTTTAACTGTTTACTGCTAACCTATTTTCTACATTCCCACACTATTTAGATCACCAGAGAGAAGGAAGTGCAACAAGACTGAGACAACATGATGAAGAGGAGCACTAATGGCTGGCCATTTCTGACATTATTATATCATATATAATCTTTTCTTTCTTTTTTTTTTTTTTTTTTGCGGGACGCGGGCCTCCCACTGCTCTGGCCTCTCCCACTGTGGAGCACAGGCTCCGGACACGCAGGCTCAGAGGCCATGGCCCACGGGCCCAGCCGCTCCGCGGCACGCGGGATCCTCCCGGACCGGGGGACGAACCCGTGTCCCCTGCATCAGCAGGCGGACTCCCAACCACTGCGCCACCAGGGAAGCCCTGTTATATAATCCTTTTATTGTCCCCTCCTCCCATTCTAATTCAGTTCAGTTATACGCACTGGAGGCAATTTTTCACAAGTGGTCAACCAAACATTTTCTAACTATACTTCAGAATTCTCAGTCCCCAGAGTACCCAGGATTAGAATCACTCATCCCTAGATTTCTCTAGCTCAACGGCCCCATATCTGGAATTCACTGTTTTGCCAACTAGATCATAACTTTTGTGGATTCTAGAGCCTTCCCCAGCTTTGAGTCACTAATTCTATAATCCTAAAGCATGGCTTAGGTAATGTAACTTGACCTGCTCAAAAATATTGCATGGTTTCTCTTCATGGCTTAGTAAATATATTAAAAATAAAAATAAAAGCTTCTTGGTATTCATGGCATTAAATGATCTAATCCTAAAATACCTATCCATCATTATTTCCTCCTACTCCTTTTTTTAAAAAAAATACAATTCCTTTTTACTGCATTTTTTTAAAATTTATTTTTTTTTTGTCTGTGTTGGGTCTTCATTGCTGTGAGTGGGCTTTCTCTAGTTGCGGCAAGTGGGGGCTACTCTTCATTGTGGTGTGCAGGTTTCTCATAATGGTGGCTTCTCTTGTTGCAGAGCACAGGCTCTAGGCATGCAGGTTTCAGTAGTTGTGGGGCTCACAACTACTCAGTAGTTGTGGCTTATGGGCCCTAGAGTGCAGGCTCAGCAGTTGTGGTACACGGGCTTAGTCGCTCTGTGGCATGTAGGATCTTCCCAGACCAGGGCTTGAACTCATGTCCCCTGCATTGGCAGGCAGATTCTTAATCACTGCGCCAGCAGGGTAGTCCCCCTACTACTCCTTTAATCATGACTTTTTTCACCCAAACTGGAATACTTGTTCTTTCCAAACATATTCCATACTTTCTTACCCTTGTCCTTGCTCATGGCTACTCTTTTGCCAGAACAACTTCTCCTCTTTAAACGGCTTTCAATGAATTTGGAGATAAGAAGATACATAAGGCTTGGTCCTTGCCTTCAAGGAGTTCATAGGTCATAGGGAAATAGTTACAGAAACAGCTGATGAGTTAAAATAAAATAGAATAAGTACACTGTTACAGACATATACAAAGTATCAAAGAAGCAAAGAGAATGTTCCCTCCAGAACACACATATATACTCAAAATGATTACGTTGGAAATACCCAGACATGTAAATAGGTATAATCTGCAAATTAGGTTATCTCAAAAATTACTAGATTTGTAAAACTGTCCCCAGTCCACAGAATATCCCATTCTCAGTCATTTCCCCTACCCATGTTTATAACAATACGCTGTTCTTACACAAAATATAGGAAATTATCTGTATCAATTTGTAAGTAAGTATGCTCACAGTTCATTCAGTAATACAAATCTCATATCTGTACTTGTCACAGACTGGTAACAAACAGTTCACAACTGGTACCAGTCCACAGATCACACTTTCAGCAGCACTATCACACATATTGGGACTCTTACATGACCCAAAAGATTCACTTTTCCTTCTTCTTCTTTGTCAACCAAAACAAACAAACAGAAACACAATGATACAAAATGTTTTAAAATTCTGACTTCAAATATAATGCTGCTATAGTAAAATAATTTAAAGGATACGGATTTCTGTGACAGCCTTCAAGGAATTGAAACCATTTTCTGTTGCCCCTAAAAAAAAATCCTACATACTTATGCATATTTTTAACCTTTTCCATAAAAGCTACTGCAATAAAATTTGTATAACTTTTCATTGAGAGCACAGTTAAAACAATATTAGATCACAGTTTAAAAAAACAATGCAATATAGTAAAGAAATTGTACATAGAGACAGCCTACTCAAATTTTTGTATCCTTACCTATGCTAAGAAAAACAGACTAGACTGTACTTTTAGAAAACCAACTGAAAAAGCAAGGAATTACCTTGAAATTCATGAGGCTGGGAGGCAACTGAAAAAGATGGTCCTTTGATTATGCCTTCTCTGATTTCAGAAGCAGAAAAAGTATCACTGGCTCTAAACATATTAATGTCTGAATATTGAGGTTTCTGCTTACTATTGCTATATTTCCATGATTTCCCTTTGCTCATTTCCATTTGGACAGTTTTCACTGAGCCAATATGAGAGTCCAAGTTTACTCTGTCATTGGAATAAGCACTTCCATGTATATTGTCAGATATTTTAAATAATCTGCAAAACAAAACATATTTGCATTTATAATAGTTACTTAGAATATGAAAAACTAGCATAAAATTGGTCCCTTTAAAAATACCTACAGATTTTGGTTTATTAGAACACAAAAGCTAATCATTCTCCTAAAGTATAATTTGCTGAATTTACCACTGAATTATTTCTTTTCCTAACACTCAGATAAATCCATCTGTGGTAGCCAGCCTCTGAGATAGTTCCAATGATCCTTGTTTCCTGGTGCTCACCCCCTTTATTAGTCACCTTCCTTGAATCAGGACTGGCCTATGAGACTAGCAGAGTACTGTGGAAGGACAAGCGTGCAACATCTAAGGCTAGGTCATAAAAGATTGTCACTTCCACATGGTCTCTTGGATCACTCACTCTAAGGGGAGCTAGCCACTATATCATGAGACCACTGAAGCAGCCCTATAGAGAGGCCCATGTGGACAGGTACTGAGACTTCTTGTCAGTATCCAGCACCAACTTTCCAAACACTGTTCAATAATCATTTTAGTGTAAGAAATAGTTCTTTATAAAGTTCTAGAAAACAAAGAAAGGCCATCGTATGATTGTAATTTACTATATT
Organism: Neophocaena asiaeorientalis asiaeorientalis; assembly: GCF_003031525.2. Classification (NCBI taxonomy): domain Eukaryota; kingdom Metazoa; phylum Chordata; class Mammalia; order Artiodactyla; family Phocoenidae; genus Neophocaena; species Neophocaena asiaeorientalis. The sequence continues at coordinate 3,829,692 of NW_020173114.1, forward strand.
CGACTGATTCAAAGACAATCCATCAAAGTAATTTGTTCACAATAGCCCTAAGGGAAGAAGTGACCAATAGGGTTCCTAATATAACACTAGCACCTTATAGAATAAGTAAAAGGGTGATGGCAGGTTATCAGTCTTACAGAATTCTGTAAGGAATGACACCCAAATAAGTACTGTACAAATACAGAATACTTTCTAAATTATTTTGACTATTAATCTTAATGACAGGTTTTTGTATGAGAAAGACCAATTTTTCAAAAAACTAGAGAGAGAAATGTATTTTAGAACAAACTGTAGAGTTGCATCCTCCAAGGCCAGCAGTTCTATTTTTGAAGACAGAAAATTCAAAAGAAGATGGTTAGTCTTAGATAATATAATAGAATCCCATTATGAAATGGTATTGAGGACAAGGAAAACACTTATGCCACAAGATGACTCCTTGCTACATGCTGTGATATCAGTTAAAAGGACAGACTTTGGAATCAGACAAACCTGAATATAAATCCAAAGCTCCTCCACTTTCTAGCTGCATGACTTTAGAGTTTGAAATAGGTTTTTCAAACCATAAAAATATTATCCACATAGTAGTTATCTAAATTCTCTGAACCTCAGATTCTTCCTAGGTCCTCTGGAACTCCCACTCCACATTCTCCATATCCTCAGCTTCTTTACTGAATTTTATATTTACTTCCTGGTCTTAACAAAAATATTTATTTTTCCTGGAAAACTCTTGCTCCTTAAAAAACTCTAAAGTGGAAAAAACTGCTAACTCTCCCACATCCAATGTATTGATGGTTGAGAGTCTTCCTCTCCACCCCAAATCTACATCATTACTTTTCCATTCTCTCACAAAAGTATCTGTGCTGTCTAGCTATACCACCTCGTAACCCTCCTCATGGCATGTATCATATACCAACCTCTGGTCACTTTAGAATCTTTTCCTCTCAATCCCAAACTCTGCCATCATCTGGGTTACTTCAACACTCATGTAGACAACCCATTCAAAATCCTACCCTCTCAGTTTCTTAGGCTTTCATCTTCAGTGGCTTTACCCCCCACATGATCTCAGTCACCTACTCTCTCACCTTAGACATTATCATTATCCAGAACTGCTCCTCTTTTCAAATCAACGATTCCGACATATCATTCTCTGAACACAACCTCCTATCCTTTTAGCTTGTTTGCTCAAGGTACCAATGAGGTCAACGAACAAAATTACTATAATTAATCTCCTTATTTTTTCCCAAACCATCTTCCCCTTCATTTTTCTCACGTACCTTTAATGAATTTAATACCACGACCTATCTTTTCAACCACTCTCTTACCAATATTCTAAACTCCTCTTCCTCTTTAGCCTTTTATCGTACTATCTTGCAAATCTGCACTTCTAGATGAATCTAACTATCTATTGTTTTTTATAATTGCAGCCGGGTGGTGGAACACTACTGGAAAAAGTACAACTGTTAGGTAGATGAGTTATATTAAAATTCAAAGTCATCATTAGCAAGACTGAAGAAACAAAATCAATATACAAAAATCAACTGTATTTCTATACACTTTCAATGGACAATCTGAAATTCCATTTAAAATAACATCAAAAAGAATAAAGTACTTATGAGTAAAGTTAACAAAATAAGTATAAGACTTGTCCACAGAAAACCACAAAACATCTTTGAAAGAAATTAAAGAAAACCTAAATAAATGGAAAGATATCCCAGTTCATAGATTGGGAGATTTAATGATATTAAGATAGCAATAGTCATCAGGTTACCTACAGATTCAATACAATCCTTATCAAAATCCCAGCTGGCTTCTCTGCAGAAATTGACCAGCTTATCCTAAAATTCATACGAAAATGCAAATAAATCAGAATAGCAAAAAAATCTTGAAAAAAAGGAACAAAGTTGGAGGACTCACACTTCCTGATGTAAAACTTTACTATCAATATAAAGCTACAGCAATCAAGAAAATGTAGGCTATGCCATTGTGAAAAATATCCTTATGCCAGGCATAAAGACAGACATACAGATCAATAGAATAGAATTGAGAGCATGGAAAAAAACCTTTGTGTGGTATAATAGAAAATATATGTTTGGTTTTTGTTCCCAGTTCCTGGCACAGAGCTCCTGAAACCTTTGGAATTCCCTGCTTGACAGAAGTGATAGAAGCATCTTTTGTTATTCATAATAAGCCCCTTTCAATCATACATGAGTTTATGCTAATGAGGTGACTCTTGTCACCTAGACAGTTTCAGGATGGGGACCGATCACCAGAAAGAACTAAACTTGATTAGAGGGTTGAGATTTTCAGCTCCACTCTCAACATCCAAAGAGGGGAGAGAGGCTGGAGATTGAGTTCAATCACCAATAGCCAATGATTTAATCAATCACGCTTATGTAATGAAACCTCCATGAATAAAAAATTCCTAAATGACAGGGGGTTCGGAGAGCTTCTAGACTGGTAACACATCAAGGTGCTGAGAGAGTGACACACTCAGAGAGGGTATGGAAGCTCTGCACACTCTTCCTCTCCATACCTTGCCTTATGCATCTCCTCCATTTGGCTGTTCCTAAGTTGTATCCTTTATAATGAACTGGTAAACATAAGTAAAGCATTTTTCTAATTCTGTGAGTAATTCTAGCAAATTATTACACCCAATGTGGGGTAGTGAGAACTCCCAAATTTGTAATCTGCAAGGCAGAAATGTCAGTAGCCTGGCACCCTATTTGTGGCTGGCATTTCAAGTAGGGCAAAGGACTGAACCCTTAACCCATGTGGTCTGATGCTAACTCCAGGAGTTAGTATGAAAACTGAATTGAACTGTTGGACACCCATTGGTGTTGATGAATCAGATAATTGGATGGTGTAAGAAAACCCCCAGACCTTCCATTTATGGTTGATTGATTGTCAGTGAGGGTGCCATGACATTCCATGGGGAAAGAATAGTTTTTGTTTTTGTTTTTTAACAACTGGATATATATGTGCAAAAGAATTAAGTTGGACTCCTACCTTGCACCATATTGAAAAGTTAACTCACAATGGATCATAGATCTAAATTTAAGAGCTAAATTTATTAAACTCTTAGAAGAAAATGTGGGAGTAAGTCTTTGCAAACTTGGATTAGGCAATGGTTTCTTAGATAGGACACCAAAAGTCCAATCAAAAATTAGAAAAATTGGACTTAACTTCATTAAAATTAAAAACTTTTGGGCTGCTAAGGATACGAACAAAAAAGTGAAAAACAACACACAGAATGTGAGAAATTATTTGTAAATCATATAACTGATGAGGGATTTTTATCCAGAATAAAGAACACTTACAACTCAACAATAAAAAGACAACGCAATTAAAAATACAGACAAAGGATCTGAATAGACATTACTCCAAAGAAGATATAAAAATAACCAATAATCACATGAAAAGTTGCCCAACATCTTTAGTCAGCAGGAATATGCAAATCAAAACCACAATGGTACACGTCACACCCACTAGTATGGCTATAATAAAAAAGACAGACAACAAGTGCTGGCAAGGACCTGGAGAAATCGGGTTCCTCATATATTGCTAGTGGGACTGTTCAGTGGTATAGTTACTTTGTAAAACAATTTGGCAGTTTCTCAAAAAAGATAAATATCGAGTTACCATATGACCCAGCAATTCCACTTCTAAGTATAAATCTAAAAGAATTAAAATACATTTGACCCTTGAACAACATAGGTTTAAACTGCACCAGATCACGTATACTCGGATTTTTTTTCTTCAGTAAATACTACTATGGTACTACACGATCTGAGGTTGGCTGAATCCACTGATGCAGAACTGTGGATAGAGAGGGCCAACTATAAAGTTATACTTCATTTTTTGACTTCCCAGAAGGTCAACACACCCCTAACCTCTGTGTTGTTCAAGGGTCAAATGCATATATTCACACAAAAACGTATACGTGAGTGTTCATAGCAACATTATTCATAATAGCCAAAAAGTGGAAGCAACTCAAATGTCCATCAATTGACAGATCATTAAACAAAATGTGGTATATCCATTCAATGAAATATTATTTGGCCATAAAAAAAGAATAAAATACTGATACATGACATAACACGGATGAACCTTGAAAATGTTATGCTAAGTGAAAGAAGCCAGACACAAAAGGTCAGATATTGTATGACTCCACTTATATGAAATGTCTAGAATAGGTAAACCCACAGAAACAGAAAACGATTAGTGGTTGTCAGGGGCTAGATGAGGGAAGGAGGAATGGGGAGGGACTGTTAATGAGTATAGAGTTTCTTTTGGGGCAGCAAAAACATTTTAAAATTGGAGAGTAGTGACGGTTGCACAACTCCGTGACTACACTAAAAACCATGAACTGTACACTTCAAAATAATGAATTTTATGATATGTGAATTAGATGTTAACAAATTTTATTTTAAAATTCATAGACATCAACCTCAACTGGGCCCTTTACAGTGTCCAAAAATCCTACCATTATTCTAATTAGTTGCTTTCCCATTCTCCACAATTTCTTCCACTCTTCTCATACTTGCTCAATACCCCCACTTTTCCCCTCAAACTCCACAGATGACTTTGCCTCTTATGTCACAGAGAAAACAAAAACTGTCAACTAGATCTCTTCTGAATCCTTAACCCATACATCCAATTGTCTTTTGGACAATTTGTAAGTACCCAAAATCAACATGTCCAAATCTGTACTCACCACCTTCCCCTATTCTTCCTTTACAGTTTTCTGTATCATGAAAGAACACTATCATCCTTCATCATTCTGGCTCAAGCCAGAAACCTAGGAGTCAGGTCTCGTATCCAAATGTCATTTAAGTCCTGTGGGAATTCTATATCCTAAAAAACTTTGAACTTTCTCATTCCTGTTATCTCAGTCCTAGGTCAGTCTACCATCTTCTCTCACCTACACTAATAAAATAGCCTAAGTGACCCTTCACAATGTATTCTAGCTCTCTTCTAATTTATCAGATTGTGGCCAAAATGGACACTAAATAAAAAAGAAAATCTAATTTTACTCCTCTGCTCAAAACCCAGGACCTTAGAACAATGGTTCTCAAACTTTAGTGTGCATAACAATCATCTAGAAAATTTGTTAAAAATTTGGATTCCTGGGTCCCATCCCCACCTTTATCCAGATTGTGATTCAATATGTCTAAGGTAGAAAGCAGGAATCCAGATTTTTAACAAGCACTCCAGGTAATTCTGATGCAGAGAGTTCATGGGCCACAGTTTAATAAGCACTGCCTAAATGTACAAAGTGTTTCATGGCCTACAAGACTCTGAATGACTTGGCCCCTCCATACCTTATCTCTTAGCATTCTTTCTTACTTAAACTAAAGAAAAATTTCTAAGAATAAGCCAAGCTCTGCGTTACCTTAGTACTTTCGCACATACTATTCCTTCTGCCTGGCACACTCTCCTTCTTTATTTGCATTCAGCTTGATTCTATTCCTCCTTAATGTTAAGCTTAAATACCATTTCCTCAGGAAAGTCTTCCCTGATTGTGCAGAGCAGATTAGGACCTCATATTAACAACAGTTCTCAAATGGTGGTCAAGATTCAGAGAGTTCATATGATCAAAACAATTTCCATAACACTTTTTTCCATAATTTTAATTTATAATATGGTTAAATATCAATAGATATAACCCAAATAAGCAAAAGCTCTATGGGAATCCTCAGTAATTTTTAAGGGTAAAAGGGTCCTGAAAACAAAGTTTGAGAACCTCTGCTCTAACCATATATCTCATCAAAATAATTGTGGTGCAAAAAGTATGCAATCAGTTATTTTTATTTACTATCTGCCTTTCCCTCAATAAACTGTAAGTTCTCTGAAGGCAAGAACCTATGGCTAGAATCCCACAGTTAACAGTGTCTAGTACATAGTAGACTCTGTTTGGTTTTTTCTTTGTTTGCTTTTTAATATTTATTTATTTATTTTGGTTGCACCAGCTCTCAGTTGGGGCATGCAGGATCTTTAGTTACAGTTTGAGGGATGTTTTAGTTGTGGTGTGCGGACTTCTTAGTTGCAGCATGTGAACTCTTAGTTGCGGCATGTGTGCGGGATCTAGTTCCCCAACCAGGAATCGAACTCCAGCCCCCTGCATTGGGAGCATGGAGTCTTACCCACTGGACTACCAGGGAAGTCCCTGGTAGACTCGATTTGTTGTTGATATTTTTCTCATTCAGATTCTACCATACTTCATACGTCTGGACATACACATAAATATTCAACTTTATCACTGAATATTATTTATTTCATTTAATTAATTACCTCTTGCAGAAGGCTGACGTGCTCTCTCCTTTATCTTGTGCAAAATTAATTAACTTCGTATCATCTGGAAAATTTTTCTCAAGTGCTATCTGAGTGCCAGTGTGATTTTTCCATTTCTGAGAAGAACCATATGTCAGCTTGCCAGCAACATGTAAGTCATTGTTACCTGCCCCTCCAAAATTTAGATCATCTTCTTCATATTCATTAGAAGGGAAGGCAAATTGGAATTTTTGTGTTTGTGAAATATAATTTGTGTCTTCATTAGTGATCTTCAAATTTGATGGTAACATTTTTGACCTCTTTCTCTGACCTACAAAAATGGAATATTTTAATTACTACATGTTCTCCTGGAAAACAAATTTTCAAAATAATGATAGAAAAATTTAATAAAATTTTTCAAAACAGCTTACTAGGTAAATATGAATATAACAAGATAATCTGTAATACTATATGTGATTTTGAAATACAGGTAGTTGTTACTCTTATGGTATATCATAACACTACAGGATACTCAGAAATTAGTTAAGAATTAATGAAATTAAATTTGAAATTTATATGAAACCTACATTATAAAATAGGTTTAATTTATGACCTACAGAAATAACCATAATTATAATGTTTAAGTATTTATCTACTACAAATGATATCATTATATAAGTAATTATGAAGATTTAAAAATTTATATAAATAATTTGTACACAAAAGTACAGCGACCAATCATATAAAATGTTACTGAATAGATTCAGTATTAAAATACATGACACAATGCTTTTAAATTTGTAATCTTGCTTCTAAAATCAAGATAAAGGAATGCTTTCATCAAGGTGACAGAATTTTAAAGGTGTCTTTACAGAGAATTTATAAGCATCTTTGAAAGGTGTGGAAGGAGTCTGGAGGCCTCATTAGGGCTTAAATTTTTTTTTTTTTTTTTTTTTTTTTGAGGCCCAGCCGCTCCACGGCATGTGGGATCTTCCCAGACCGGAGCACGAACCCGTGTCCCCTGCATCATCAGGCAGACTCTCAACCACTGCGCTACCAGGGAAGCCCATGGCTTAAATTTGTTTTATCATTTAGGTGTACATACTATACTACTACAAATACGTATTATATATGGGTGTTCTATTATAACATATAAGAGAATTATCATATTCTATATATGTAATAATTTTACATATTATTTGGTACATACAAGAGTATATAATATGTATTTTCATATATAAAATATACAAAAATTATGAAGCTTAATAATAAAATGTACATGCATGAACCTACCACTCAATTTAAAGATCAGTTTTATCAACAATATCACATTAGACTACATATACTGTTTGAGTGTGCTGGTTTTCTAGCTTTGTAAAGATGGTAACAAACTATATATAATCTGCATCTTGTTTTTTTCACTCAATATATTTCATGAATCTGGTTCCCTAAATGAGAGGATCCTACTTTTAGTAAAGGGTAAGGCAAAAACTAAATAGCACTGACAATTTTAACGGTAAGAGGAAACAAATTCACAGAACAATATAACAGGTGTGTGTGATAGCATATTTTATGCATATAATATACATATGTGTGTATATGTAAGTATGGAGAGGGAAAATGTTTCAGATTTTAAGATTTGCTAAGCACTATTTTGAATGGGTCTCTAACTTTCATTTTATTCCATTAAAATAAAATAATTAATATTTCAATATTAGACTTTTTTACATTGACATGAGCTGAATGGGTTTGGCTTCCCAAAAAATATGGGACAATTTACCTAACAGATTATGATTTTCCATTTCTTCCTCTAATGCTTGAGTCTCTGGAATTTCCGAAATCAATGGAGCAGGTGGCAGAAACCAATCCAAAGATTTTTCATTGTCTGGATGGCTATATAAAATATAAAAGTATGAATATATGTTAATAAAGATATAACATCAGAAACTATGTATTTATTAAGAAGCAGAAGCAAGAAGAACTACAGTCTTGCAGCCTGTGGAACAAAAACCACATTCACAGAAAGACAGACAAGATGAAAAGGCAGAGGGCTATGTACCAGATGAAGGAACAAGATAAAACTCCAGAAAAACAACTAAGTGGAGATAGGCAACCTTCCAGAAAAATAATTCAGAATAATGATAGTGAAGATGATCCAGGACCTTGGAAAAAGAATGGAGGCAAAGATTGAGAAGATACAAGAAAAGTTTAACAAAGACCTAGAAGAATTAAAGAACAAACAAACAGAGATGAACGATACAATAACTGAAATGAAAAATACACTAGAAGGAATCAATAGCAGAATAACTGAGGCAGAACAGATAAGTGACCTGGAAGACAGAATGGTGGAATTCACTGCTGCAGAACAGAATAAAGAAAAATGAATGAAAAGAAATGAAGACAGCCTAAGAGAACTCTGAGACAACATTAAACGCAACAACATTCGCATTATAGGGGTCCCAGAAGGAGAAGAGAGAGAGAACAGACCTGAGAAAATATCTGAAGTGATTAGAGTTGAAAACTTCCCTAACATGGAAAAGAAAATAGCCACCCAAGTCCATGAAACGCAATATGTACTGCCACAAAAACAGAAATATAGATCATTGGAAGAGGATAGAGAGCCCAGAGATAAACCCATGCACTTATAGTCAACTAATCTGTGACAAAGTAGGCAAGGATATACAATGGAGAAAAGATAGTCCCTTCAATAAGTGGTGCTGGGAAAACTGGACAGCTACATGTGTTTTTTAAAATGTGAATTTTCAGAGCCATAAAAAATAAAATAAAATAATTTTATTTAAGAAAAAACAAAGAAACTATGTATTTATTAATGAAACATTACTCAATTATAGACTCTTAAACTTAATATACTACCTTTCTGCAGTGACTTTGACTTATCCCTATATAGCAGCATTCTTTTTTTCCTTGTGTGTCATGTGATTAATGACACTGCTATGTGAGATATTCTACCTAAATAATGGCTATAACTCCATTTTCTTTTCTCCAATTCAAATGCTTGTGACAGGAATCTTAAATCTGCTCCAATATAAAAAAGAAAGTAGTAAATCATTCTGAAACTTTAGCATCTTAACCAATACAAGTAACAAATTACTGATGATACACCTGACATCTAATCATGGGTCACAAGTGTGTAAATGACACCAGTATTGGTATTATGGAGTACTCCTAAAACATTATGAATTAATGTCTTAACCCAAATATTCTTGGTCCAGAACCATCTATAACCATGGAAAATCCAAGAAAACAGTTGAAACTGACAATCACTTTGTAAACCTACAGTAATTGATGAAATTTTTGTCACACTGTTTGCATTGTTAACTACCGTTCCTTATCTTTCAGCTGTGATCCTATTAATATATAATGTTTTAATGTTTCCTTTCCAACCAAAGTTGGCTTGTCCTTCATTAGAAGAAAAAGATAAGCATTAGGTAACAAAATAAAGTTGAGAAGAATACCACATAAACTGTCTAAGCCAAGTCCCAAGGATTTTATGATTTTTTCTTCTCTCTTTATTTAGAATTTTAAACTCCCAGAAGTGAGAGGCCCAGTCTTTCAATTTTCTGCCTCTCACAGCACCTCAAACATAGCTACTACAGCTCTATTTTCTAAATCAAAAATCTGCAACACATCACCTGACAATGTCTGACAGATTGTCTGACAATACACCAAAGCAACTGAAATTTAGGACTATGTCACAGAGTCCCCAATATCACCGCCAGGGTCAATGATTCCCTAAGACGACTTACAGGACTCAGCATATAGTCCTACTCATGACTGTGGGGTGAAGTCTAGGGGAAACCAGGCACAAGCTTCCAAAGGTCCTCTCCCACTAGAGTAACACAAGATGTGCTTAATTCCCCCCAAAACAAGTTGTGACAACACACGTGAAATGTCGCCAACAAGGGAAGTCATTAGAGACTTAATGCCCAGGGTTTTTAGGCTACTCATGTAGGCATCCCTCTCTGGCACATACCTAAATTCCAGATTCCCAGAAGAGCAGATGTTCATTATAAACCACCTTTTTTTTTTTTTTTTGGTGCGGTACCCGGGCCTCTCACTGTTGTGGCCTCTCCCGCTGTGGAGCACAAGCTCCGGACGCGCAGGCTCAGCGGCCATGGCTCACGGGCCTAGCCGCTCTGCGGCATGTGGGACCTTCCCGGACCGGGGCACGAACCCATGTCCCCTGCATCGGCAGACAGACTCTCAACCACTGTGCCACCAGGGAAGCCCTAAATCACATTATTTTTATAAACAGTTTTTACACAGTGAGCCAATTTATAAGTTAATGGTAGGAATCTTCCTAAAATCTAAGTTCTCAGACTCCAGCCAGAGGCCAACCTTACAAGTAGGCCTTTTCAAAGATAGTGGTTTGGGCCTGGTATATTAACTCTTTTCTGCACAGAGACTATTCCTGAAAATCCAAGAAAGACATTAACAAGACACAAAAAGTACACATCTAGCTCTCTATTCAGCCTCCCCATAAAATCAAATCTTCCTTGATATCCGTATTTTCCAGAGGTGTCATCATTCTCCCCATCACCCAGAATCTAAACCATAGTACAGTCTTTTACCCACTATATCCATGTCTCTTATTGCATCTTCCTTATAAAGCTTCTTGAATACATCGCTTCCTTGTATTTCCATTAGCACTATCCTAATCAAGGCTCTAAGCAACTTATGTCTGATTGAGAACAATAGTGTTTTAATTGACCTCACTGCCTCTGGGCTTTCTCTCTATATTTCACATACTCCTATCACATTGATTTGGAATTGTTTTCATGTTATTCCATTCAAAATCCTTCAGTGGCTTCTAAGTAACACCAAACTACCTAGAGGCCTTAGGTCATGTTACAGTTTCAATTCTCCTACATGTCCCTTATAGTACAGACCAAAGTGAACTACTTGTATACCAAACAGATAATACATTCTGTCCCTCCTTATCTTTGTTCAAAACTATTTTCTTTATTTGGCTTGCCCCTATACCCGACACTACCTCTATATCCAACTATAGAAGTTCAACTGCTTTTTTTTCATTCATTGATCAATTCAGCAATTATTTACTGAGTACTATGTGCCAGGCATTGTTTTAGGCAGCAGAGCATATGCTCATTCAAAATCCATTTCTAATCTTACATTCACAAAATCAGGGAACTAGATCCCACATGTATGCCGCAACTAAGAGTCCATATACCACAGCAAAGGAGCGCACGTGCTGCAACTAAGGAGCCTGCCTGCCGCAACTAAGACCCGGTGCAACCAAATAAATAAATAAATATTTTTTTAAAAAAAGAATTATCCAGTCCTTCAAAGCCTGAAGTCTCCCCCAACTACCATAAAGCCTGACCTAAACAGTCTGGCCCAAGTCTCTCTCCAAATCTGAAATTTCTTTGCATGAATATATGCTTATAATTTGCTTTGCACTTTTTTTTTGTATTGTTAGAAGAGCAACCATATGTTCCAAATTTGCCCAGGTCAGTCTTGATTAACACCTGTTGCTTCATTTGAATGCACTCTTTCACTCTCAAAAGTGTCCCAGTCTGAATTACATGGTCACATTATTTATGAATGACCTTTCTATATGTGTATTTAACCTCAAATAGGCTTTAAGTTTTTTAAAGTAAAAGTCTGTTTCATTCTTTTTATATCCCTTTCAGCATTCAGTCAATATTTGAACTAATATTTGAATGAATGGAAGAATAAATGAAGCAGTAAATAATTTACTCAATGCTTCATTAAAAAGGGTAATACGATAGAACAAATACATAGAAAACTTAGAATTAAAGTGATTCACATGTGAAAATCCATAAAAGCCAGTATTTAACAGACTCCCTATTCCCCATTCATACTTCCTTTGGTACCACATCTTTATTTCCACCCCTACTTCCTGCCTTCACTGAATCTGCCTATCACACTTGGCCTTTGGCACACTGCCCTTTCTGTTTCCAAAAGGTGCCATCATCACTCCTTGTCCTGAGCTACTCTTTGACCATTACTTTCAGTCTTTACTTTAGCCAAAAATAATCTGAACAAACCAGAAATGCAAACGAATGAAAGCCAAATAGACAAGAATCTACTCTGTTTTTAAAACTGTAACATGTAACATGTTAAACTTCAGTTACTCCTTTATATCTGAACTCCATGTTTACCAAGCATATACCTGAAATGCCATTCTGTTGATCTCTCATTGTTTATCTATAAATTTACCAGAGAGAAAACTAAAATGCCTTAAAAATCAAAAACCCTTAAGCAATATACTGTTATCATTCTTTAAAGCAGACTTACTTTTCAGCTTCATCTGTTTTTTCAAAAAACAAATTATCCAAGGAAAACAAGGAGTCATTTGATTTCAGCATTGTTAAAAACTGGACTTTGTCACAAATCTAAAAAATACCCAAAAAAAAGTAGTTTATATTCTATTTACAAAGATGTAGAAACAAAATTTCTGGATCCATAAACTGTAATCATTAATTTCCCAAAATAATGACAGATAGCCTTTCAGCAACATCTTTTATAACTTCCTCCAAAGTGCTAAAATATTCAAATACATTATTCTCTGTTCTCCACTCATTCATACATATTCACATATGTACCCCTCTCTTCATTCTGCACCAATGCTTAAGAGTGTTTTCTTCCATTCTCCACCTGACAAATTCCTACCCATTCTTAATGGCACAGGTCAAACGCCATTTCTTCTTCCAAGTTTTCTCTGAATTACCCAAAAGCAGAATTAATGGCTCCTTCGGGCTCCTAAAATATTTTGTTCATACCATTATTTTCGAGTTAGGATAGTGCATTTTATTATGAATGTGTGTGTTTATAACAATGTACTGTATACATATGCAGGGATTTCCTTCAAAATCAAGGGATAGAGTAGATTTGCTTCAAAATAAAGAGAGAAATGTTGAGGGTTATTGATGAAACAAGATTGGCAATGAGTTGATAATTGCTAAAGCTATGTAATAGGTACGTGGAGTTCCTCAATGTTTTTTTTATATATGTTTGAATTTATCAAAATAAACAAATTTACTAGTTTAACATATATATGTATGTTTACATTATATTACCTAATGTATATATAAATGTTTACATTCCTTTTTAAAAAGATAATTTTTACATCCAAAGATGTTATCTAAATGTAAAGGATAAAAACATTCAGCACTGGCTACCTGGGAATATAGCAAAAATCTAGGGCTGAACAAAGCCTCAAATTTAACAGGAGAGAGTAGAATTATTTCTACAGATACATACTTTGTAATTCTTCCCCCTGCACATCAACACTACAACTCAACTTTTTTCTAATTTATGAAACATGATATAAGATTCTATATGACAAAACATGAAATCAGACGCACATACCAAAAAATATAAAATCACATTTCTATTTATTCTGTGATAGTTAATATATTGCAAAGCTTTCCTTAGGATGGAAACTAAAATCAGACACTATATGAGCGCCATCTCGTGGAGAAATCCATATTACCAAGTCAGAGCAGTGTGTGTGTATGTATGTTTGTATGTATGTATATACCTATTTATTGATTGATTGCTGCACCAGGGAAGTCCAGTCCCTTCAATTTTGAGTCCTCCCTGATGTGATAGTGAAACACACATGGAAGTATGTGGGGGAAAGAAGAACGCTTCCACATGCACCCCTTGACAAAATGCTACTAACAAGAGGGCTAAATTTGATTACATTAGGACTGTTCTTACTTTATCAGAATACTGTGGGGTTTTTCATTGGTTTAGTTATTGGGCTTTTCCCCTTTCCACCTGTTTAGCTTAGTTGTCCTCTTCATTTTTCTCAATTTATTAATCGGTTAGTCACCAACAAAAAGAAACAGTAAAGTTGAAACAAATTAGCATGGTTCTATAAATGTCTAAAACAATTTAATTATGCGGACAATAGAAGCCTAGGATAACAGGGTGGGAGGCAGAAGGGAGTCACTCAGAAATTGCTAACTGGAGTCTTTAACAACTTATTTAAGTAAAGAATTTCAGAAGCTGAAAACAATTACCCGATAAAGTATAAATTAAAATGCCAATCATGTTTCTATATTATACAAAAAGTAACAAATAAAATATTCCCTTTCTAGTCTTAGGAAAATTATATAATTTTAAACAACAAAAAGAGTTTTCCAAATTAAAACATTCCAGACCACTTTTATATGGTACCTCAGAATTTAAGTAGAAACTCTTAAGGCTGACACGCACATGTTTGAACTCTTTATTCTAAAAGAAGCTGCAAACAAAACAATAAAACTGCAAATTAAAAATATTTGTTTCCGAAAAAAAAATATTTCATAAATTAATCTAAAAACCTCCTATATAAACAGCAAATATTTTCAAGAGAACTTTTGATTTGACTCCTAGTTCTGGCATAAAAGAGAAAATAACTTGTTTGGGTCCAGAATAAAAACATTATGTATATATTTTAGTTGTGATGCAGTTCTACGAAAGAAAACCTCCTTTATCTAAAATACTCCATCCCTATACTTTGCATTATTTTTCTTCACAGCACTAATTTATAACTGTTCAGTTGTTTATCTTTCTCCCTGTAGAGGAAGCAGGGACTTTTTACTCATTAATGTATTCCTATAACCCAGAACAGTGCCTGATACATAGCAGATGGTCCATAACAATTCACTGTGGAATAAATACATTAGCAATGTTCAGTTTATAAAAATAATTTTAAATAAAAATAATTTTCCCTCAATTCTGAGGCTTAAAATTTTACCCCCCAATCTTTAATATTCAGTTTAAAAATGTGATTTGTTTTTCTAATTCAGGATTCACGTAATCAAATCATGAAGGTTCTAAAAGACCGTAGGATTCGGCACTTGAATTACGTAAATAAATATATTTTTCTAAACATAGGTCCTACAAGGGACGTTACCATATTTCAATATGAGTTTGTTATTGTAGGAGATGATAGATTTTGGATTAATTTTAAGTTTTAGGTTTAGAGTCAGATTTTCTAAGTTTCCACATTAGATTATTTTTTACAAAGTTCTAGTTTCAGCATGTGGTATAAAATTATGTTTTCCTTTTTTAAGTGCTTGGTTCTGCTCTAACTAATCACTGTTAAAATATTTAAACTGTTTCTGTAACTACATAATTTGTTGATTGTTGAAATGACCTGCACCTTACCTAATTATTTTATTGACAATTTTGCATCTTCTTACCTTCTATAATCCTTACTGTATAAGATGTTCAGATCTATTAGTTATCTCTTACAATTTTTACTCTCAGAAATATACTTATTTCAAAAGTGCAGAAACCCAGATACGAAATATTGATTTGCCAGAAACCGTTAATCAGTGAAGATTCAGACCAACATTCACTGGAAAAACCAACCATCACAAATGACTGCAGGGAATTTGACTAAGAAAGAGAACGAACATCGGAACAAATTAATACCCCGAGTCTCGGCCGAGAGGTCCTTACAGTCGGAGCGCCTGATCTCCACCACGTCCCCGGGGAACCCGGGGCCGGGAAGTTCCAGCAGGAACCGAATTTGGGTCTGAAGAAAAAATACCCCCGTGACGTTCCCTAAATCCGAGAAAGCCCACCCCAGACTCGTGGGCGCAGGGCGGAAGACTTCCGGCCGGGTGAGTGGCCGAGACCCGAGCGCGGGCGCCGGCACCGGGCCCGCGGGGCTGCAGGTCGCGTCGCTGTGGACGCGCGGCTACACGCGCGCGGGCCACCAGCTCCCGCCCCGGCAGGGAAACACACTTGAAAGTAAACACGTGGGGCTCCAGGAGCTATCAAAGCAAAACAAGAGTGCGCCAGCCGGCCCCTCAAGAGGCGGAGCCGCCTCAGGCCTCGCCCGCCCCTTCTGACGCGAAGGCGGCTGAGGAGCCGCGCGGGCTGGGGTCGCGGTCGGGGTCGCGCCGGCGGTCCTACACCTCGCCGCGCCCGTCCGCTGCCGCCCGACACTCGGCTGGGAATCTCAACCACTTCCCCACGGCCACCCTGACCCCTCTCCCCGCGGGGTCCCCGTTCTCCCGTCCCTTCCTCCCTGTGAGACGCAACGTGCCCCAGTCCCCACCTTCCCCAGCTGCCGTCCCAGCTGCCCTCTCTCCCCTCCCCGCCGGCCCTCAGAGCCGAGCGCCTATTCACCGGTCCCCGGAGGACCCCCCCCCAGCCTGGCTAAGCCGAGCTCCAAGCAATGGATCGCCAGGGCCCCCAACCTTCCCTCCTCTCCTTTTCCCCAGAAGTTTATAATTCCTTTTTAATATATGCCTCTCAGGATACTGTGGCTTATTCTCATTGAATAGAAATCTTAATCCTTCCCCCAGCTCTTGGTGACTCTACTTTCCCTCCCGAAGAATTTGCTTATCCTAGGTACCTCATATAAGTGAACTCACAGTATTTGTCCTGTGTCTGGTTTACGTCATTTAGCATAAGGTTTGCAAAGTTCATCCATGTTGTCGCAAGTATCAGAGTTTCATTCCTTTTTAAGGCTGTGTATTCCATTTGTATGTATATATCACATTTTGTTTATCCATTCACCCACGGATGAACATTTGTGTTGTTTCCAACCTTTTGGCTATTGTGAATAATGCAGCTATAAAAATTGTAAAAATCTGTTCTGGAACTTGTGGTTACCAGGGGGGAAGGGTGGAGGGAAGGGATAGTTAGGGAGTTCGGGATTGACATGTACATACTGCTGTATTTTAAATGGATAACCAACAAGGACCTACTGTATAGCCCAGGGAGATCTGCTCAATATTATGTAACAACCTAAATGAGAAAGAATTTGAAAAAGAATAGATGCACCTATATGTATAACTGAATCACTTTGCTGTACACCTGAAATTAACACAACATTGTTAATCAACTATACTCCAATACAAAATAAAAAGGTTTTGTTTGTTTGTTTTTTTTGCGGTACGCCGGCCTCTCACTGTTGTGGCCTCTCCCGTTGCGGAGCACAGGCTCCTGACGTGCAGGCTCAGCGGCCATGGCTCACGGGCCTAGCCGCTCCGCGGCATGTGGGATCTTCCCGGACCGGGACACGAACCCGTGTGCCCTGCGTCAGCAGGCGGACTGTCAACCACTGCGCCACCAGGGAAGCCCCCAAAATAAAAAGTTTTTAAAAAATAAATAAAAAGCATCTGAAGCAGAAAAAAAAAAATCTGTTCTCAGTCCTTGCGTTCAATTATTTAGATAAATACCTAGGATTGGAATTGCTGGGTCATATGATAACTCTAATTTTTTGAAAAACAACCAAACTGTCTTCCACAGTTAGTATATCACTTTACAGTCCCACTAATAATGCAGAAGCATTCCAATTTCTCCACTTCCTTGCCAACACTTGTTATTTTCCATCTTTTACAAATTTTAGTCATCCTAGCAGATGTGAAGTGGTATCTCATTTATTATGGTTTCGATTTGCATTTCCCTAAGGACTAATGATGTTGAGCATCTTTTCATGTGCTTAATGGTTATTTTAATATCTTTTGGGGGAAATATCTATTCAAGTCCTCTGCCAACTTTTTGTGTTATTTATTATTTTTTATTGATTATTATCTTTTTATTATATATTTTAAAAAATATTCTGGATATTAATCTTTATCAGATATATGATTTACAGATATTTTCTCCCATTTAGTAGGTTTTCTTTTTGCTCTCTTGACAGTATCATTTGATGCACGAAAGTTTTTAATTTTGGGGAAGTCCAATTTATCTTTTTTCTTTTGTCACCTGTGCTTTTCGTGTCGTATCTATGCAGTCACTGCCAAATTCCAATATCATGAAGATTTACTCCAATGTTTTCCTCTAAGAGATTTACAGTTTTAGCTCTTAAGTTTACATCTTTGATCCATTTTGGGCATGCCATGGACCAACAAGGTGTATTTATTTCAAATAAAGGTGGGGGGGTGTTGTCAAAATATAGTTTCTTGAAAGACTGGAAGATCTTGAAAGACAAATAATAGGTATTCATGACACAGGAGGAAGATAGATTTCTGCTGATACAACTGATGCCATAGGTTCTGTCTCATAAGTTCAACATAATCAAAATTTTTCTCTACTTTGTAACCTCCACTCTTTTTAAACTCTGATCAGGAGGAACTGATATTGAAATATTGGTGCTGATGGCTTTAGAGAAGCAGGAACCAAGACATGTTGTCGTTTCAGGACTGTTTTTCTCTGGATGACAGCCAGAAATATGCTGTGTTGTTGTCAGACGTGGAAAAGAAAAGGTAAGCGCATTTGGGAGACTCTGAAAATTGTACAGTTAATATCTGAGAAAGTAAAAAGAAAGAAAAGGAATCAAGTCTGGTAGGATGGGATTCTTGGGCGGAAAGAAAAATTTAGAGGGTTATGCACAACTGTGTGCAGAAGAGTCCAGTGCTATCTATACATTTAGTAGATGCTTAAATAGAAAAAGATGAATGGATGAAAATCAAAGGTTAATTGTTCTTTAGGGAAGGATTTAGTAAGTCTCTATGTAACCAAGAAAATAAAAGACAAATGTTAATTAGAAAGTAATTCCTTGAGTTCCAGCTTCTAAGGAGTATGTTTAATGATGATGCAGAAGAGACTAGTACCCATATTTTGGGAGATCCATTTGCTTGTTTTTAGGCAGAAGTTGACTTCTTCAGCCAAAATGAATTTAAAGTATCTTCTGTTCTCCAAAGCCAAAAATGTTGATTTTAATGAGACTGCCAGATAGTGTGCTCCAGTTAGACCCAGACCCCAGCCACAGCTAGCCAGAGTGTATTATTACAAAGAGTATAAACCTTCCATAGAAATTAGTCGATAAACACTCAATATTCAATGGCTGTTTTTTGCTAACTATGTAAGTAGAGTCTAAAATGTAACACAAACCCTGAAGTAAGAAGCAAACATCCCAGAACAGCAGCTTTGGGACAAATACCAGTATTCCACACTGGAACAGAATTATTTCCTAATTAAAAATTAAAACCAGTTTCTTCAGAATGAGTAAATGGGAGAGGGATAACCAGTGCACATTCTCTATGGGTAGTTGTACTTAGATTTGTGTAACAAATTGAACAAATTCTTCTGCCATTATTATAAGGTCCCAGTGTAAATAGGAATTAACACATTCCTTCAGATGGTTAGTATCTGAAGGAGGTAGGCTTTACCTGACTCTTATAATCAAGATTCTGGCATCCAGTATTTATGTAAGACCATCTTTTTTTTTTTTTTTTTTTTTTTTTTTTTTTGCGGTCACTGTTGTGGCCTCTCCCGTTGCGGAGCACAGGCTCCGGACGCGCAGGCTCAGTGACCATGGCTCACGGGCCCAGCCGCTCCGTGACATGTGGGATCTTCCCGGACTGGGGCACGAACCCGTGTCCCCTGCATCGACAGGCAGACTCTCAACCACGCGCCACCAGGGAAGCCCTGTAAGACCATCTTAATGAAACATGGGATATATTACATCTACAAAAAGATTCTTTGAGGGAACTTTTAAAAGCCACTGACAGACATTTTAAAAGATATCTAAATATCAGGGATCAGAGTATAAAACAGATTTTAAGAATAGGCATTTTTTAAATCAAAGACAAAAGAGTAATTGGCAAGATCTCACAGTAATGTGATCAAAGATTTTGTTTATATATTACTTAGAAATAAAATCATTTCTAGAGGTGATATAATTTTGTATCACCATTGTATCATAATTACAAATAAAGAGATTTTCAGTGTTACAAGTAACCAGTTAAGGTACTAGACAGATTGGAATACGGACAGAATAACAGAAATAAGAAACACCGTGAAGGAACAATAATGATGCATCTGCCTAGAATCCTTCCCAGGAAGGGGGAGAGAGTGGTGAGAGATGTTATTACGGCTGGCAGATAATTACTCATTTGTGATATATATTGAGTTAGAATGCATTTAAGCATGGGTTATCTCATGTTTAAATATGTCAAAGCATTGAGAAAGCACAGGGCATGTAATAGCGTATATTTTAACATTTGTGGTGATCCCTGGAACAAAGCTGGGAGTGCTGCATCCACGTCTGCCCAGAGTCTGAAGCCACCACAAAGAGAAGTAGACACATCAGTTTTCTCACAACAACTGCCACCATTACTAATCACCAGAGAAGGGAAAGGGCTAAATCTGAAGATGTTCTTTGGCATTTCTGGCTGTTCTCGTCTGCTTCCAGGCCTGGGAACATGAGATAAATTTCTGGAGGAAGGGTGGGCATGTTGAAGTGCACAAAGAATAAAAGTAGCTTACTGCTGAGGTTAAGGCCCCCCTCACCCCCGGTACTAGGCACAGGAGAAAGACTCATTCACATCTGGGGAGCAGCAGACTCAGAACGAAGCAGCAAGAGAAGCTGTGGGGACCAGGCTGTGGAGGAGAGGCAGCTAAGCAATGCTCCCAGACTGTTCCCAGGGCCTGGTGCCGCTAAGCCTTCCAGAATGGAAGGTCCCTCCTTGGTAGGTCCCTGCTGGCCTCGGAACAGCACACTGCCCAAACACAGGCAGGGATATGAGCAACAGAACTGTCACCATGGCTGGAGTGGCAGCCTAAGTAAGAGCTGCGAAATCAGCCAGGAAAGTGTGCCTATGATAGTTAATAGGACTGATTGCTAAAGCCAGGAGAGTTTATGAAGCCCCTTCCTCCAGTTGTCAGCTGGGAAACAGTTGGGTAGGGAGTGTTAGAGGAGCTGGGATTCCAACAATTAGGAGGTATGGTTTCAAAGTAATGCTTTGTTGTCTTTGGTGGGGAAAAAGTCACCTGCATTATTACATTGCTTTAACTAACTCAGATTAGTGGCCTATGAAACACCAGTGTCACAACAAAATGTATATAGCACTCTACAGCAGCAGTCCCCAACCTTTTTAGCACCAGGGACCAGTCTCGCAGAAGACAGTTTTTCCACGGACCACGGTGGGGGGTGGTTTCGGGATGATTCAAGCGCCTTACATTTATTGTGTACTTTATTTCTATTACTATTACATTGTAATATATAATGAAATAATTATACAGCTCACCAAAATGCAGAATCAGTGGGAGCCCTGAGCTTGTTTTCACTTGATTCTCACTGATAAGGCTTTGATATGAGGCTACAAGCAATTGATTTATTATGGTCTCTGTGCAGTCAGACCTTTCTGCAAATGATAATCTGTATTTGCAGCCACTCCCCAGTACTAGCATCACCGCCTTGGCTCCACCTCAGATCATCAGGCATTAGATTCTCATAAGGAGCGTGCAACCTAGATCCCTTGCATGCGCAGTTCACAGTAGGGTTCACGCTCCCGTAAGAGTCTAATGCCACCGCTGATCTGACAGGAGGCAGAGCTCAGGCGGTAATGTGAGCGATGGGGAGCGGCTGTAAATACAGATGAAGATTCACTTGCTTGCCTGCCACTCACCTCCAGCTATGTGACCCAGTTCCTAGCAGGCCATGGCCCAGGTACCGGTCCATGGCCCAGGGGTTTGGGACCCCTGCTCTACAGTTTACAAACATTTGTTCATTTGATGTATGGGCAAAATGTCTAAGAATTCACACAAATAGTGTGTGTGCATGTCTGAGTGAGGGTGTGAGAGAGTAGATGCATTGTCTGTGTATATTATGGGGAGAGTAAGAGAATAGAGTGGGCCCAGAGTTGATGGAGAAAAAATTATATATTTAAGCAGAAGGAACATTGTCCTTCCACTAGAAAATAGAGTGGTGTGGGTTAAAGCAAGTCCAGGTGAAACCATTCTGGCCAAGAATATATTCCAAAAGGTGAAGACTGTGGGACCTAATGAAACTTCAAAGCTTTTGCACAGCAAAGGAAGCCATAAACAAGACCAAAAGACAACCCTCAGAATGGGAGAAAATATTTGCAAATGAAGCAACTGACAAAGCATTAATCTCCAAAATTTATAAGCAGCTCATGCAGCTCAATAACAAAAAAGCAAACAACCCAATCCAAAAATGAGCAAAGACCTAAATAGACATTTCTCCAAAGAAGATATACAGACTGCCAACAAACACATCAAAGAATGCTCAACATCATTAATCATTAGAGAAATGCAAATCAAAACTACAATGAGATATCAATTAGAGCCCATGTTCTGCAACAAGAGAAGACACTGCAATGACAAGCCCGCGCACCGCAATGAAGAGTAGCTCCCGCTCACCGCAACTAGAGAAAGCCTGCATGCAGCAACAAAGACCCAACACAGCCAAAAATAAATAAATAAAATAAATAAATTTATATATATATAAAAAGGAAATACATGGAGATTGGGAGGGAAATAAAAACGCTACAAGTCTAGGAAACGACAAGTAAGATAAGAGAATGATTAATATAAAAGCAAAGCAAGTTAATGTGTACTGTCAGAATATTTTCAGATAACCGTGGAATAAAAGAGCTGTCAAATTTTCAGGTGTCATTGATCATTAGGAACTATATTCTCCTATTTTATGTGTCCCTTAATTAACAGAACACTTAAACCATGCTATCCTAGGGAAACAATTACAGCATTAACTCCAAAAAAGAAGTCCTCCCAAACCCTGCAGCCTGTGTTCACACTTTATATGCCACCCACACTTGTAGAAATGGGCAAGTAACCAACCAGTAGGAAACTTCTTTTTCCAGCAGGATGCTTTGTATCACAAGTCATTTGGGGAAATTTTAACTAAATAAATTATTTGGTAGGCTATGATCTATAATATTGGAGAATTAGAAATTTTTTCCTGGATTAAAAAAAGTACCATTCACACAATTTATCTGAAAATTTCTCCAAATCAAGAAATATTCTAGAAATTAGTACTTGATTTTTTAATATAGTAATTTTGCCTGAATTTCTCTATACCTGGCCCCTGGCTCCTTCTACATACCATACTATTTCCTTTGAACAATGGTTGTCACTGATTTGGTTGTTGTTGTTATTTAAATGTTCAATTAGAAAAAGTTTATTTTTAAAATCTCTGGCTTTGAACAAATCTTATTTTATTTGCAACATATGCTGTTACCTAGAGTGCACTTAAAGTATAAAGAAGATATATCTTTCCTTAGACTTCATTCCCAAGTGCCATTTCC